>NC_056725.1:722767385-722772385 GCF_019279795.1 Protopterus annectens | reverse complement strand
TTAGAATTATTTTTAATATTTTTTGTAATACTGTTATTATAACTAGTTGTATTTTTGGAGCTTTTCTCCCTAGGACTCCATTGAAAATGGGCTCCTCAAGGCCCAATGGACCACCCTGGTAAACAAACTGCAAATAAATAAATAAATAATAAAGGAAAGAAAATATACTGGAGATAATGTAGACACTAGAGGCTGATTGTGAGCACATTTTTATTATTATAAATTTATTAAAGATTTTTGAAAATTTCAAAATATGTCTTAAGTATTGTGGTATGATATATATATTTTTTTCAATAAGTGTTTAGTTTTTTTCAATGCTCCTCCTCTGGCATGTGTAACCAGACATCAGTTACCACTTATGTGGTATTACTGGAACTAGCAAAAAGTGACTAAGAATAAATGGAAAAAATTGAATCCACATACCTTTTCTGAGATGTTTATTACTGTTTGTCAAGGGAGTAAGATTTTCTATATTCCTCATTATACCATTTTTCTTCCTGTTTAAAGTACAATATTTTATACTTCTATTTATTGAAATGGCTACATTTACTACAAACAAGCTCTAAGCCTGGTGCTTGACCTTACAAAAGAAGTATTCAATATATATATATATATATATATATATATGTGTGTGTATCTATCTACACACACACACACATATATATATATATATATATATATATATATAATATATATATATATATATATATATATATATAAATATAAATATATATATACATATATATATATATATATATATATATATATATATATATATATATATATATATATATATATATAGATAGATAGATATATTAGAAAGAGAGAGAGTGTGTCGCAATCTTCAACTGAAAGCTCCCATGCAACCACATTGCATTAGTGGTATGGTGATAAGTAGTTCAGTCACCATGCTCAGATGAATGGCATGTACAAGTGAATAGTAAAAGCCACAGTCCACACATTATTATTATTAATATTATTATTATTACACAATGTATATCATAACTGAGGGGTTAGTAATGCCTCTTTGTTTTACCTTGTTGAGTGAGTGTGACTACACTTGCATAGCTATGTTCTGGAGTGATTAAAGATGCACAGTCACAATTACACTCAAGCTGCATATACCAGTATTCTTTTGCATTTTATTTAATGGCTTATTGATATGGGTTAATATACAGAAAATGAACTTACAGGATTATGACTGTGTCTGTTTTCATAACCAAATATTTTTAAATGTTTGAAACATGGATGTTAAAAAATATATCTCAAGAGTTAATAAAGCCTTACTAAGTTTAATGCTATTGACAACAAAAAAAAACCCGATTACTAGAAAATGGAAATCAAAATGTAAACCAACTGTAATTGAAGTACCGAACATTGTAAACAAGAGAAAAAAATAGAGTTGGGATCTTAAGAAAAGGGAAGGAACAAACTACAAAGAAAGAAATGGAATTTGTGGTCAAAAAACATGCAGAATAAAATACAGGAGGAGGAGTGAGCTTTAGGGTGAAGGCAGGGACTGAGCAACTTATGTAATGGAGTGAATCATACTTGTTAAAAACAAAAAGGTACTATGAAAAATATTACTATGGTTTGTTTTCTTTCCTGTTAATGTATGTGTACCTTTGTCACTGTCTAAAACAGGATTTAATAAATGTGTTTAAAATGAGTGGAATGAGTGGAAATCTTGAGATGTGAATATTTACATCTAAATATCAAGGATACCCACACCTCCAGGTTAGTGGCACAGCACGATGCTTTAGAGATTATCCACGTGCAACTAAAGTGCAATTCAAATTGTAGCTTGCTACAGATCACCCACCATGTCCCAGGACCCCCATGCCACATTTCTGGAAACACTGCGTAACATAAAGGTCCTACCAAGCACCCTAATATTGGGTGATTTCAACTACCCAAACATTAACTGGGAGAATTACTCAAGTACTAACTCCCTTGCCCAACACTTCCTAGAATTTATAAACTCAAACATCCTGGAACAACTGTTCAACACTCCCACCAAAGGTGACAACATATTGGACCTGGTCATCACCAACATGGGTGACTGGTGTTCCACACCGGAGGTCAACCCCTCTCTGGTTAGATCTGACCATAAACAAATCACTTTGGATATCCACATTCTGCCCCCACTGACCCCCGGACAAGGAAAACACTATGAAAAACTTTTCAAAAGCAAACTTCATGTTACTTAAGATCGAGGTGGAAGGTTTCAAAGCCCCGATGCTAAAGGATAATGCTGTCCAAGCTGCAAAATCCTTTACTAATGCATTCTACGGGCACCTACAAGAATGCATGGATCGTGCTATCCCAAGCAAAACCAAGACTCACTCATCCAAGAAAAGGAAACCAGTCTGGTGGACCCCTGACATAAACAAGCTATACAATAGAAGGAGGAAACTAGTACAGAAAAGAGTAAAATCCCAAGAATGGAAGACATCCCTGATCAGTATCAGCAGGAAACTATGATCCCTCATAAAATCGTCCAAGGCAAGCTTTGAAAGAAAACTTGCCATTGACTCTAAAGATAACCACAAGGCATTCTTTAACTATGTCAAGAATCTAAGTGGCAATGCTCAGATCTGCTCAGAGTTAGTGCAGAAAGGCACAAAATACACTGAATCAACCAATATTGTCAATATCCTGGCAGACAGGTTCAGTGCAAACTTTACCGCCCTCTCACCCACAAAAGGGCCCATATCCATACCAAAAGAATGTTGAGCCCCTGAAATCACAGACACTCAGGTTAAAACAGCCCTCTCCAAATCCAAAAACACAGCATCAATGGGACTGGACGGTGTCCCAGGCTGCATCCTACATGAGCTCAAAGACGAATTAACCCCTCACCTAAACACACTGTTCAACCTCAGCCTCTCCACAGGCTACATACCCATAGAGTGGTGCACAGCAACAGTTATTTTGCTCCACAAAGGTGGAGCCACAATAAAACAGACCCCAGGAACTATCGCCCTATAAACCTGACTAGCTTGGTCTGCAAGGCTATGGAGTGCATCATCATGGAACTCATTAACAGAGACATTGGGAACCTCCAAACATTGGACCCTACCCAGTTCAGCTTTGTTAAGGGCAGATTATGACTCCAAAACCTAGTGGACTTTTTTGAGACAGTTACCAAGGCTATAGACAAAGGAAAGGTGGTACACACAACCTACCTAGACCTCACAAAGGCCTTTGACACCATTCCCTATTCTAGTATTATAGACAAGCTCACCATCCTGAACATAAACCCCTATGTCACAAGATGGGTTGCCAATTGGCTCATGGACAGAACCCACAAGGTGAGAGTTGCGGGACCTAGGTCTGACTCTAAACCTGTTACAAGTGGCATTCCCCTGGGCTCAGTGCTAGGACCCCTTCTGTTTGGCATATACTTCTCAGAGGTACAGACAAGCACAGGATGACTATGGCTGACCAAGTTCGCAGATGACTGCAAACTAGGGGCTATAACTGACTCACCAGCTGACACAGACATCCTCCAAAAGGGTCTCACTGAGACGGATACCTGGTGTCAAAATCATGGCCTCAAGCTAAATGCCAAAAAGTGCATAGTTATTCCCTTTGGAAATAACAAAGTACCCACAAACTACCACATAGGTGGTAGTCCCCTAAATATGGAAAAGGTAATAAGGGATCTGGGAACCCAAGTAGATAGTAATCTCTCCTTTGATAATCACATTGCCAAAGTGGTTAGAACATCCTTCTAAGTGGACCACCTAATCACAAAAGGGTTTGCATCCAGATCAAAAGAGGTCATTGTGTCCCTTTACTCATCACTCATCAGACCCATCATAGAGTACAATACCTCATTTGGGATGTACCTTACAAGACACCTGCAACAGCTGGAAAGACTACAGAAGTACTTCACCAAGAGGATCACTGGCCTCAAACAGATGCCCTATGCAGCTCTACTGAAGAAACTCCAGCTGTACTCGGTGATCTCTGCCTGACATATAAGGCCATGTCCAACCCAGAATTGATGGACATGCTCCACCTAAAGAAAACCTTATCCCCTTGAGCCACACGCTCTAGGGATCTAAACCTCACCACAACAATAAATATTGTGCTGGAGGGATAGATTCCTGTCCCAGAGACTTCCCATGCTTTGGAACAAGATTCCAATCTACATTATGCAGAGCTCCTCGCTAACACTCTTCAAGAGAAACCTTGATGAGTGAATGGGAAACAGAAAGTTTACCCCGGGGATCACTTCAGTGGCTTTGCTGGACAGAGGCACAGGGAACTAATCTAATGGAGTGGCGAAAGCCAACACATTCTGGCAGGCTTATAAATGCCTTTGGGCAGATAGCCTAGTACCTACCTATGAACCTATGAACCTATACGAAGAACATATAACATATGTTTGACAGAATGGATTATAAATTTTTGTAGTAAAGGGAGCATTAGCTTCTCAGAAGTACAAACTACTTAACAGTCATAAAATACCATTTTCACATAGACAGCATCCAGCTTGAAACTAAAAAAAATGTTTCAGATGCTGTTCATTGTTGTTAATGCTGTCAAGTAGAACTAGGGCTTCATATGCTGAAAGGTGATCAACAAAATTTTGCTCGGCACTTTTCCAACATCAGAAAGGTACTAGATAAATTTGTATTTTTTTCCAGATTCAGAGCATAACCACAGAACTCCACATACTCCAAAACGTTATAATGTTTTAACAATGATATGACATAGTTTGACAAATAAATAGGTCAGTAGATACACAAATATAAAAAAAATTATAACCAGATCTCAGTAGCTTGACAGGAAGCACACCCAGGTTTGATGCAGATTCCCGAATGTGGTACTTGGATTACATTTTCCAATACTGACTCTGCAGTGCAGCTTAAGGGGGTGCTTCCACTCCTGTGTGCACTTTACCTTGGATGTGATGTTAAACCAAGGGGTCATCTGCCTGAAATGGTCACAGCTCAAGTAGATCTAAAAGAACTCATGGCACTTATTGA
>NC_056725.1:722754885-722762385 GCF_019279795.1 Protopterus annectens | reverse complement strand
GCGTCAATGTGAGGGGTATTATACCTATCCGTGAGACTAGCAACAGCAGCATTTCCAGCATAACAAAACAGGCAAATGGTAACTGTGAATCACATATTGTGAACTTATCAGGTCATTACTTAAATGACGTTGAGAGGTCTGTTCTAGAGTGTGGTTTAGAATTCATACCCACAGTAATTCCGCGTTTACATGATTTAAAATGTGATGTTTTTAAATTCACTAGGAAGCTACAGTTGAAATCTTGTTTTTTTAATCAATGTCATCGTTTTAATAATAAATGTGATAATAATGAAGATATAAACTGATTCAGATAGTGACAGTTTCTATTCTTGTACCTCAGAGAATAATTTTAATGCATATTATGCATTTGATACTAGCATGGTTGAAAGTAAATGCAGATTCATTCCCGTTTTTTAATAACAAAGTTGTCATGTTATTTTATAAGATGGTTAATTATTGTGTTGAGAGGGAGTTTTGAAACTTCTGTAGTGGTTTAAACAACATTTCTTACAATCTTACAAAAAATGAATGGTTAGCCTTAAAGGCCTTAAGTGAGAGGCGGGACCTTATATTCAACCTGTTGACAAAGGTACTAAACTTATTGTACGTCTCCCGGTATCTTGAGATGTGTTATGAGCATTTAAATGATAATAATACATATGAAAAAGTATCTGAGTCTCTGTATCTAGAAGCTATACAAGAATATCATGTTTTGATGAATAAAGGTGTCAGATTAGGTTATTTTTCTTTTAATGATTTTGACAAAAAGTTTAAGACTGTCAGTAACAATATTGCGCATTTAAAAGTTTACAACAGCCTCCTGGTCATCCCATTGTGTCAGGAAGGAATTATGTTTTGCATAATTTACGGTGTTTGTTACATCATGTATTAATTGCTAAGGTCATTTTGCTACCTGCTTATGTTAAGGATGTTTTTGATTTTTTATCCAGGTTAAACAGTGTACAATGGAAAAACAAAATGTACTGGGTGGTTATGGATGTTAAAAGTTTATACACAAGTACTGAACATACTTTTGGACTGGAAGCTGTGAGTTTTTTTCTGGGTGACAGTCCAGCTACTGAGTACATTGTTGAACTGATTCAATTTTGTTTAATACATTTTTTTTTTAATTTAATGGGGAGGTTTTCCACCAGAAATGAGGGATGGGGCAGCCTTTGCCCACTCATATGCAAATTTAAGCATGGGTTATTTTGAATTAGAGTATGTGTATAGATCGGAATTTTTTTCCAAGCATGTTATTAATTACTTTAGATTTATAGATGATTTGATTTTTTTATATGTGGGGGGGGGGGGCAGAGTAGAGAAATGCATTGATTATTTGCAAGCTAATAGGTACACTTTGAAATTTGAGGGCATTCATATAGGAAAGAACGTGTCATTTTTGGATGTAGATCTAGATATCTCAAATGGTATCAAACTTTGTACTAAGGTACATAGAAAATTTGAGGGTAATATACACTATCTTAAAGCCTCTAGTTGTCATCCACCAGATACCATAGAGGCTATGCCCTATGGTGAATTCATCTGGCTACATAGATTATGTAGTGAAGGGAATAAATTAATAGAAGAGATGAATAGAACATGTGCCATGTTTGAAAACAGGGGATATGATACCTGAACACTTAAGAATATGTGGCACAAGTTTATAAAAGAATGAGGGGAGAGAAGCATGGGTACATGTAAGAGAGTAACCTCGGTAGATGGAGGTAATATATCAGATATGTATTTTGTCACCACATATAGTAGTTTTAGTCAAACTGTGATCAATATAGTGAAATATTATTGGGAATTTCTTATATCTATGAAAGATGTTGATAAATGACTACATGATAGATTTAAAATATCATATAAAGTTGGCAGGAATACAAAAAACTTTTTTAGTTAAAGGTAAATGTATTATGCCTCCCGCTAATTTAAATAGTACAATTCATAAATATGGGATAGATGTTTGTGGTAAATGTAAGACTTGTAAATTTATTGTATCTAGTTTTGATAGACTTAATGGTGTTAGATTTAATACTAAAGGAAATTATAAATGTAATACAGAAGGCATTATTTATGTTTTGAAATGTCCATGCAATAAGTTTTATATAGGTCAGTCCAAAACAACTTTCAAAGTTAGGCTTCTGGAACATCTGTGAGATACTGAGAAAGGGAAGGAAGAAAGTTCAGTAGCTGAACATTTTCATGAGGAACATCAATGGCTTTCTGTGGGGTTACAAGCAACAATTTTGGAAAGTATATGTGGTAATAATAGTATTTGTACAGATGAAAATATTAAGAGCAGACTTCTATATAAGGAAGTCTTATACATACTTAAATTTGATACTATGACACTTAAGGGAATGAATGCTGAATTTAACTGGAGAGTTTTACTTTAAATAGTTTGTTCAATTATTCTATTAACGTTGTTGATTATTTGTAATTATGCTTGATAAGTGTGTTATATAAGGTAGAAGCTTTTTGAATGTGTCATACTCCTTGAAGGCATCTTTACTGAGACATCAGAGAGAATAAATGGCTATTTTTTATTTTTGTGTTCACTGATGTGTGGTTATTACTTCACAGTGTTCTTTTTGTGGTTATCATAATTAGAAAAATAAGCCTAAAATGTGCAGATTTGGTGACTTAAGGAATGAGTTAATAAAGAACAGACTTGTGTGTTGTATTAAAGATAAGGCTGTGAGAAAGAATTTGCTTTGTGACAGTGATTTAACTTTGAATAAGGCCATTGAGATTTTTCAGATATATGTGGTCACACAAAAGCACACAAATATACTAATTGACAAGTGCATGTTTCCAGTAACTTCTAAGCCTCGTGTTGATAGTACGCAGCATGTTATTAAAAGAAACAGGCCCAAGCACATGGAAGCTATGGAGTTTACCTGGGACTGCTACAGGTCTCCCCAGAGCTTTGTAGCAATTTCTAGAAACTGCACAGCCACAGTGAGGCATAAGGGTGAGTCAGCAAACTCAAAGCATGGGCCCGAACCTAGTTTCATTGCTAACTGTCTAATTGTTGTAACAGTCATGAATCTAAAAGAGAAAAGTGCTTAGCTTTTGGTCAGCAATGCCACAGATGTAATAAATGAAACCATTTCAAAAGATTTTGTAAATCAAAAGCCAAGCATTATTTCACTAAAAGGGAACATTTTAAGAAAAGTGTTGTTCAGTTAGATGACCATAACCCAGTGTCTCATTCTTTTTCTGTTGATAGTGTAATTATGCTTGATGAGTGTGTTATATAGGGTAGAAGCTTTTTGAATGTGTCATACTCCTTGAAGGCATCTTTACTGAGACATCAGAGAGAATAAATGGCTATTTTTTATTTTTGTGTTCACTGATGTGTGCTTAGTGAAACAGTCAATGCAGTTGATTTACAGGACAGTAATGAAGTATTTTGCACAGTTCGGATTCGGATAAATGGCAAACCCATAGAGTTCAAAGCTGACACTGGCTCAAAGTTCAATGTTATGTCTGCAGAAACATTTGCTACAGTAAGTGCTGGTGAAAGGTTTGATTTAACAAAGTGTGTGAAGCTTGTTGCTTATAGTGGTAAAGAGATTCAAACCGAAGGCTCAGTAATGCTTTCATGTTACTCTGCAGGTAGAAGTAACAACTTATTTTTTTATGTGTATACTAACAAACATATATTTTAACATAAATTCCTTAAACATCCCAATTTATTTCTAAATTTAGCCCATGTGGATATAAAGTTCCCAGGTTCACAATAAGTTTTGTTTCCAACTTTCATAGCCTACGTATAAATTCCTCTCCCCCCATGTTATGACATTTACCACAAGGGTTGGGCCAGAACACTGAAGAAAAAGCTGTCCATATCTCCCCCACGGACAGAGCAAAAATGTTGGGCCACTGGGCTCTGCAACCTCCTATTCCTAACATCACCTAAGTATTCTAATATTCTCAGCTTGACGTTTCTCTTCGTTTGCCCTGTGCATCCACACTGAATAATATAAATGATCCCACGAGTCACATTTAAATTAATTTTTTATCCAAAATTTCTTTCCATTGATAACCCATCTATCCACATCTTTTTTTTCTTTTACACACTTTGCACGTTCCACAAGGAAAAACCCCCAGCCTTTTCCCCACAGTGTTCTGTGCCTTTTGGTTCAGCAATTCCTTTAAATTGCTGAATCTGCCATATGAAAAGGTCACTTTTTAGGGAACAATTTCCCTGTCATTTCATCCCTATAAATAACTGACCATAACTGACCATAACTTGTTAACCAAATCCCTTAACATATCCGTGAAAGGGGAGAACTTGGTTACATAAAATATAGGCTCCAATGCCTCTGAATCTTTGAAATTGTGATTTTTCCTGGGACTTCCTTGACAACACCTATTACCCAATACTCCTCTGACCTTGTCTATTGCTGCCTGAATGTATATGTCTCTATAACCCCTCCTGGATAATTTGTTCTTTACCAAAGTAAATTATTTTTCTAATACCTTATTGTCAGATGTATTTGTTAAAGTACGCTTGAATTCCCCATAAGGTAAAGACTTTATCAAATGTAATGGATGTGCACTACTAGCCTCCAAAAAATTGTCTGCAGCTGTTGCTTTATGAAAAGGTCACTCTACATCAAGAAACTGCATGGTTCTATTACTAATTCTGTGTGTGAATTCTAAACCAAAATAATTCTGACTTAAATTAATCATGACATTTTCAAATTCCCATTGGTTACACCTACACACAAATATCAGATCATCAATGAAGCATTTAAACATAATGAAATTGTTCCTAAAAAAAGTGTAGGATAAATAAACATATTTTCAAAAAAAGCCATAAACAATATGGCATAAGAGGGGGCAAAAGCTGCCCCCATTGCCGTTCCCTCTAACTGCAAATAAAACATTTTTTCAAAGACAAAATACTTATGAGTAAGGGCATATTCCAACAGCTGACACACATAGGTTGTTTTTGGACCTTCACCCATTACTTTAACAGTTGCTTCCAAATCTTTCTCTATTCTGATATTTGTGTAAAGCGATTTGTAACATTTTCTACACAAGGCACAGAATGAATACATTCTGTAAAATTAACTGCAAGTGCACGGTCTAAACTTTTTTCAATACTTAAACCTTCTGCTGCAGAAGAACCAGGGAACACATAACCAGGGAATGTACTAACTGTACTAATAACACATACCGCAGTCTGTTCATCGGAACAGTTCAGTTTCTTTTCCCCATTCCCTGAAATCTTCTGCTCCTTCCTTTACTACGGGTCGGGACATCGGAATTCTTCACTTCTTCAACCTGTAAAGAGCCGCTGACCGTCTTCTAAGCAAACAGCTATTCTCAAGATGCCAGCTCCATATAATGTTCAAGCCCTGCAATGTTTTCTTGGCATGGTTAACTATCCCAGACTTGAGTCAAATATACGTACCACTCAGAGAGCTAACACATAAAGATGTATCTTGGTCTTGGTTAGAACAGCATCAGAGAGAATTTTGATGTCTTGAAACAGAGAATTGCCAGTCCACCTACTTTCAGATACTAATGACATCCATAAGCCAGTTACTCTTTCATGTGATGCTTCAAAATTTGATCTTTGTGCAGTCATTTTACAAGAGGGTTGACCTGTAGCTTATGCGTCCAGAACTCTCACTCAAACTGAGATGCAATATGCTCAGATAGAGCTTTTGGCAATTGTGTTTGCATGTTTCAAGCTCCATGATTATGTGTGTGGTAGACCTATCCAGATCAAAACAGATTGTCAACCTCTAGTCACTATCCTGACAGAGCCTATGCATTCCGCTCCAGCCAGATTGCAACGCATAATGCTGAGATTGCAAAAGGATCACTTCAGTCAAACTTCTTTAGCTTGCTGATACATTATCCAGATCATCCAGAAGTACCACTGAACAGCATAAGAATGAGCAATGTGATTTTGGAGATATGGAAGTCAGGAATATTTCTTCTCCACATCTTGATGAGCTGAGAGATCACACAGCTGCAGATCCAGTTTTACAGAAGTTCAACCACTTTCTCAAAGAAGGATGGCCGTCAAAGCAATCTAGTTTACCTCCAGAAGTGCAACCTTATTTTCCATACAGTGATGAGATTTTGTCAGACAATAGTGTCATTATGAAAGGTCCCAAAGTTATTGTTCCCAAGTCCTTGCAACAAGAGTACATTACTATCTTACACTGAGGTCACCCAGGAGCAGAGTCTACAAAAAGAAGGGGGAGAGGACTGGTATTTTGGCCTTCTGCATCACAAGATATTGAGAGAGTAGTTTCATCTTATTCTGTATGTAATAGTACAAAGCCACATCAACAGAAAACCACTTCAGCTGAACCAGATTTATTGATTTCCAAATTCGACCACACACACACAGTTATTCCTGACAATGGCACGCAGTTTACAAGTCAACACTTGAAAAGATTTGAGGAAGAGTAGGAATTTACTCATGTCACGAGTAGCCCAGAGTATCCACAGTCAAATGGTTTGGCAGAACTGTGAGTTCCAGTTCAAAGTGCAAAGCAGTTACTAGAGAAGTCAAAACAAGGCAATAGTGATGTTTTCCTAAATCTACTGAATCTCAGAAACATTCCTCATGAAAAACATCTTGGTTCACCTGCTCAGAGACTTCTCTCGAGACAAACTAGAATCACATTACCCATCAGTAGTCAATTGTTGGTTCCATGTGTCAAGAACAACGGGTCAGTGAAAGCCAATCTGTTGAAGAAGCATCTAACCCAGAAGTCCTATCACGATAAGACCAGCAAACCGCTCAATCCGTTACAAGAGGGAAAAGTGGTAAGGATGCAAACATCCAAAGGTTATGACTGGACTGGAGTAATGAAGAACATCTGTCCAGGGCTGAGATCGTACATTTTGGAATCAGAAGGAGCAGTATTCAGGTGGAATTGAAAGCATTTGATACCAGTGTCCAAGCCTGTACCACATAGCCTGTGTGAGAGACTCTATCTCAGAGTGAGCTGTCCGGTGTTCAGTTCTGAAGGAAGTTCCAGAAGCTATTAATTTCCATTCCTGTGATGAATCGTGAGATGGGCTGTTCACCGAAACCTCTCCCTGTTGCTAAGTCCAGTCCTGATAGCTATGTCACAAGATCTGGTCAAGTGTCGAGACCATGTTCCAGATATACAGAGACTTGGACATGACAATATGAATCATTTGAGCATTGTGTTTTCTTTTCTGATTGTGTATATTGATGAATGCTGCTTTCGTTTCCTTAAGAGGGAGGATGTAGATCAGTGTACATATCTCTTTAAGAAACCTCCTTTGAGCATGTACTAAGTGTATTCATTACTGATCACGTGCAGGGAAAGAGTGCTATTTTTGTAGTTAGCTGTTGAGATGTAAGCATGCACGTGTATAAGCTCTATCTGTTAATAAGTTTGTTTATATTTACTGATGCTACTTTTCATCCTGATGTTTCTATACAATAATGCATCTTAAACTAACTACCCCACCTGCCTCTCTTCC
>NC_056725.1:722689885-722747385 GCF_019279795.1 Protopterus annectens | reverse complement strand
CACATATCTAATGAGCAGTAGTGGAAGTTTAACTGCTAATAATGGAGTGTGGGATACCTTGGGTATAAACAGGTTCAGGTGATGGGCCTGAAACTGATATACATCGCCTTTTTGTGGTTAGGGTAATAGCAGAGTATAAGATATGAATTTGAATTGGTACTTTTCCGTTAACAGGGCAGCAGTCGTTGACAATTCTTTTCTGTCAACGGGGCAGCAGTGGTCGCCAAGCATAAATGTTGCTCCAAAATGTAGCCTGAAAATGCCTGAAATAGTGATACATTGCAGATGCATGCTCCCAGCCATTTTTGTTGCATATTGACAGTGCAGTGTTATCATTTGTTTCTGATGTTCCTCCATGTGTGTCCCACCTCACCAGTACCCCTTCCCATGCAGAAGGTGTCAGCACACTGCCTTGTTATTGGTAAAAATGCTGCAAGGTTTTATGAGCAATGATAGAAAGTACTTTCAACATGGGGAATGATTCATCTGGATTATATAGATGGAATGAAGATCTGATGTAAACAGCTTAAAGCATGGCACAGGGTTTGTTAAATATTTCATGTCTACTCTGTACTTAAATTTACAGGACTACATCAGAATACCAACTGTTTTGTTTCAGAGTTTGTGACTGCATGTTTGCGAAGCAGTATTTCAGGGTTACTTATTTTTATGTTAATTACGACCTTTCTGGGTGAGTATGTGATGAGATTGGTGGAAAAGTATTGTCAATGACTGCTGCCCGTTAATGGAGAAGTACCTTTGGATTTCTCCAGCCTTAAAATAGCTTGTATGAGAATATGGCGTGTGTTACTGTATTCACAATGTGAATATACATAATTTTTCTTTCTTCATTTTTGGTGTTAGCTGGGTATAATTACTAAAACTTGTTTCTCAACACTTTTAGAAAGTCTGAGTTTGACAAATAATCAGCCAGAGGAAGGAATAACAGTCTAGCCTGCTGCCTTAAATGAGGATTAGCTCCAAGCAGCCTAATGGTAATAAGAAAGCCTACTTGCCTGATTCAGAAGGCAGTTTGGCAGTAGTTGGACTTTCAGAATATGGGGAAATGGGGCAAGACATAATGCAGTCAGATAGCCTGCCTTTTGAGTTGGAGATCATAAGTGAAGTTGGCAGCGGCAGACATGAAATGCTTTAAGAAGGAAAGGGACATGAAGCTGGGGAGGCAGAAGGGGCTTAAAATTAGAATGAACATCATGAGTGAGAGAAGCAATGACTGAGAAAACTAGTACAGGCAAGACTGTAAAAAATAGTAAATGTTGTGGTTTGAAAGAGGAAACGAGAAGTGCAAGCATCACAGCACAGGCCTGTTTACAGCCCACTTGAATACCATATTATGTTAATTATCAATGGCAGGCTACCAAGGTCAATAATAACTTATTTTCATACACAAGGAGGACAGATTTTGAGAGTTTAAGATATGTGTTTTAAAATGTCATGCAATCCAACACCATATAGCTAAGTTGTTAATTACAGTACTTTATGGGTCTGATACTGCAAGCTGCTGGTAAAGGCAATAGTGACGTCTATTAAATGTATAAAAATGTACACACCATGCACTTAAAATCTTAAAACTGACCTGTGAAACCTGTAGGAAAACTCTGACAACAAATTTAAAAGAGCAGAAGATCGGTTTTCACACTGATTTGCATGTCTAAGTATTTGTTAAAAGAGACCTGGACAGAGACAGATATCCCTCATGTGTCTGCTTGTTTGACTGACCCACTGGGAATATGATACTTGTGAATCAAATTAATTAGTGCTAACAGGTATATATCAAGCAGTCAAATGTACACAGAAGTGTTACACAGGGGGCACATGCTAGTAAAAGGGTGCTCAATGGGGGGAGTTCAGAGAACCACAGAATGTTTCCCCTGCTTCTGTGGAAAGCTGCTGATTCCAGGTAAAGTCATGATCATTTGCAAGAAAGTGACACCTTTCTAATCATGTCAGACATTATAATCCAAGCTGTCTACAAAAATTTGGTAACTAAAAATGTTTAAGCACAAGAGACAAATGTGGAACCAGTGGGGTAGTGGCTGGTCTTGAGGGAACAGATACACAAAATTATAATAAGGCAAGCAAACAATATACTGTTTTTTGGATGTATGTGCTGTGAAGTTTAGAGTAGTAGTTTATTTATCATTTGTGTTTGTTTCTGGTGGAGAGCACTGTTCTTCATGGACCCATTTCGGACTCAGCCCTGGAGCAGTATTTGGTCACACAGGCTGAAGACCAAGGAAATCAATCCTTGCACCTCTAGACCACAGAACACAACAGGTTAACAGCTCCTTAATCCTCTAAGCCAACTGCCAAACAAACAGCTGGGGAAGATCACTGTTTTATCTCAGAAATCCACTTTAATAAGTATGCTGGGATATATGCTGTCATAAATGAGAATGACTGTAACCACACAGAGCCACAGTCATAAGTGCAAGACTTAACCAGCTATTAGGTTCAGGTACTGTTGTGCCAATGAGGCTTCCCAGCAGCACAGCTACACCCAGACTGAGGTGACTATGTAGATATTCACAAGGTGAGCCCCTAAGCCATAGGAAATAGGATGTACATGGCTTCCTTTAGAAGGGTGCTGTGGAAGGACACTAATGAAAAACTGGTTCAGCCGTAACACTGATAAGGGCTACCATTAGTAAGTTTAATGAAATCAACCCAAAGTGGTCAAAGATCTTCCGGAGGAATAAAACCTATATACTATAAAGGTTGTATCTTATACTCCACATGTGCATTTCCCCTTGTCCATGATGCGCTCATCTGGTGATTAATAATTTCCTACTGACTTAACACTGAAAATATATGGTAAGACAGTGTAAGACCTGGGACCAGTACCACATTTGGGCCAGTTTAGAAACCTAAGGCTTCTTTACTCTTTGGTATGTCACTTCTTTCTGATGAACAATTTCCAGTGCAGGATATCCTGATGGTTGACTGATTTATGATGTATGCACTAAGATGCAATGATATTTGGTGTTTGAGACCTTTGTTGGAGTTATGCAATCTCAGAGGAATCTACAACAGACTTGGATTTATCTGAATCACTCAACCAGGTCAGGTCAAAAATGAAGGGAGAAAACCCTCTTTGCACTAGCTCCACACTCACCTGATGCCTGATGATATATGAGTCAAATGACAAAAGGATATTGGGATTTCAGCATGGAGGGTCTCAGTGCAAGGGAACTGCTGTCTGTTTTATATTAGGCCTGCTTGGGTTTGGGACATTCTGCTGATGCTATTCTGCCTTCCCAAAGGATGCACTTTTGCAGCTTTGTGGTCATATTCCATTTTGTTTCAGATATCGTTCAAACATCCAGCATGTTAAGAACTGCCATGGGCCCATCAGTTGTAGAAGGGCAAGCAGGTACTCCCTTGACTCAGTGCTGAAACAGCAACTTAGCCAGATGTAAAATATGAATTCTGTCAGTCTGTCAGTCTGTAGTCTGACCTGTAAGTCTTTGTTGAGAGGTAGAAGGACCCCATCTGCAAAAACTGAGTAGTCAGTCATATGCTGTATAATAGGATGGGGGGCAATCAACCCCAGAACTCTCCATCAAAGGCAAATTGTATCCTAATTAGTTGCAGCACAAGTCTAAATGCACCTCATTTAATGACATAATGTTTTGTCACTGTAGCTTATGCAGATATATACAATCTGTAAGCAAACTCAGTATAATATTGCACATTATTTCTGTGGTACTGCACGTGTAGTAATTGTAGTGGTAATAATCCATTTTCATTTACTCTGCATTAACTGGTATTTTATCAGATGGACGTTTTTACTAACTCCTTCTCTTGAGCACTTAAAAGCACAAATTATTTCCATTGACCAATTATAATCACAAATGTGCTTTGTAAGCACTGTGTCTGCTGCTGTCCTTTGAACTCTGTTTCCTGAGGTCCTTGTCAGTAGCTCTTATAACTGTAATTGGCAGGGTGTGTCAGCAATCAGATATAACATATGCTGACTGCATTAAATTTACAGGTGATGCCCACCCAAAGCAATGTGATTCTAAAACTATTTCTGCCAATAAGGTCCACTGAATATACATGGCATGCTTCTTTAAAATGAGCAGGGCTGCATTATCGGACCTCCGAGAATGTCAAGGAAACAAATGTACCAGACAAGACCTGCATGAAAGTACGCTTCTACTTTCTTTAAACAACTATGCTATTATGTTATAATGTACAAAGTGTAACCTTGTATGTCCAGATATGTCTGTTATGTACTAGATAGGTGAGTATACTTCTGAACATATTATTGTGTGTTTACCAGGGATGTCCAGATGGGCACAAGGCCCCTTTTCAGTGGGGGCCAGGAGAGAAGAGCTCCATAGACATAAAGATAAAGACCAATACATTTAAATATAAAAAATTCTCATTCTAAGGCAATAATAAAACATTATATATATGTAATAGTAATACTGTGACTTAGTAACGTAGAAAGATGCCCAAGTATTAGGAGTAGCACACTGCAGGAGTGTTTAAACAGTACTACAATTTCAGCACTGGGGTGGTTTGACAGAATTTTGAGGGCATCGTGTGTTATTGTAGTAGTGCTGCTTGCTAGATTTAAAGAGCATAAAGAAAAGAAGTGCTATAAACTTGGAAGTGGAAGTCTAGGGCTAGTAATAGTTTACTGCTTTATAGCAAGCCATAAGATTGTTTTGTAGATATTCCCCCGGAGAATTTAGGAAAATCAAAAAGGATTGTAATTATGAATATTTGTTTATTAATGAAATTATATATAGCCAAAAATTGGTTGAACCCAGACCAGACATCGTGGGAAAATTTCAGATTGGTGGCTATACAACATATCTTAGCGCATAAACTCTTAATTAGCGACCACAAGAAAAATATCAACAATATAAAAATATGGGAGCAAATTTTCAATATTGTGTTGGTGTAGAGGTGCCTATCCACTTTTTCTCGGGAGTTAGAGTACAATGTAAAATCAATCTTAGATTAGATAGAGGAGGTAGAGACAATACAGTTTGTTGGCTTGATTTTTCTTTCTCTCTTCTTTTTTTTTTTCTGATTATTAGTACTGTACTTATGACCAATATATGAGGTTGACATATGATGTGAAGTTAACCTATGGAAGCATTTTGTAAATATTGTACATACACACACACACACACACACACACACACACACACACACCTCCATCTAGCCATCCACAGCCTTATTTCCTATTTTTATGCCTGGGGTCAGGATGTGACATCAGCAGTGACAATCATCTAGAGCCAAGGTTCACACTACACAGCTGCCAGCCTGCCATAGTTTCAGTACCACACACTCATATTCGCAGTCAATTTAGATTGTCCAGTCCATCCACTGCACATCTTTGGAATGTGTGAGAAAACCAGAGTACCAGGAGAAAACCCATGTGAACACAATGAAGACATACATACTACACACAGAAGGCAACCTTCAGAGACTCAAACCAGAGAACCTCTGTGAGGTGATAACACTACATGCTGTGCCTCTGATCTAACTATTTTATAATTAGCAGCTCTGTGAAGAATTCTACCTTCACTGCAGCAATAAGGTAACATGTAGAGGGTGGTGTTGCAATGCAGCAGGGGAACTCAGTATTGCAGGATATTGTTACTTTTACTGAACAGTTCATGGTGTCAGTGGGTGTTCTTGTTCCTTCTACACTACAGGAACTGTGGCTCTACCAGCCCTGTGCTTTCCTTTGAACAAGGCTTTCAGATTTAAAATGGGCATGACAGTGATTTGACCTCTTCCTTCCACAGTTCTGAGGGTCTGAGATCATTATAGAACATGAAAAAAATACCAGGCCAACTTTTTCTGTCTCACACTGCTACACTGCAATCCAAAGCAATATTGCAGTCCATTCTTTTACATCACCTGTCCACCTTTTATTTTTGTTGCCTTCTTGACCATTTTCTGTTAATTTTCATTAGTAAAATCAAGTCAAAGATTTTCCTTCTGTCATTATGTGAATAAAATATCATCATTTTTGTTAAGGAATCACCTTTACAAGCTTGCACCTTGTCTGAAGCTCTCTCAAAATCAGTTCATTACACCAATGTTCTCTCTCTCGTCATCTTATACTCAAAATATTGCAGTATTCATGCATCTCAAAGGCTTCTATTTTTCTGATCTTCTTCTTCCTGAGTGTCCATCTCTCAGACTCATATATTGCCTCTGGCCAAACTAACATTTGCAATCTCATCTTAATGTTTTTCATTAGACTGCGATCTTTCCAACGATGGATTGGTGAGCCATTGTTCAGTCTAGCTGTACCAAATTTGGACATAATTTCTTGGTGCAGTCATTATCGGGTTTATGCTGACAGCTATGTATTGGAAAGTATTCCCTTGATCTATGTTCTGCTAGAATATATGTTGAAGGTTTCAGTTTGTCATGTCACTGTCTTGCCTGTTTCTTTCTCTGAATTCATTTCAATGGAATATTCCCTTCAGACTTCATCTAATTATCTACTAGTTGTAAATTCACAAGAGATACTGCAGTGAGGACATCATTATCTACATAACATACTTTATTAATATTCATAGCATTTATTTAAAAAACATTTGTATCCAATTGTTCCACAAAAGTTTGCATCACTTTTTTGTCATACAAGTTGAATCACACATAGGTGAAATTAATGACCATTGACATAAACCTTCTTTCCCCTGAAAGGATTGTGAAATAACATACTATACTGTAATGGATCTTTGGTACATGCCGGGGTGGTATGGCGGTAGCGTTGTTACCTCACAGCAAGAGGTTCTCCCATTCGATTCTCGGCTGGGCTTAGGAGTGCCTTCTGTGTGGAGTCTGCATGTCCTCCCCGTGGTTGGGTAGTGTTCGAAAGACATGCATGCGTAAATGGGCGTGCCTTAGTTGAAGGTTGGGCGTTGAACTGGCACCTTGGAGTTTCATAAAAATCTTCTGCCAATCATTAGCGGACCGGAGTTCCACTGTGGCAACCCCTTACCGGAAAAAGCCGAAAGACAAACAAAACTGTAATGGATCCTTGGTGTTTATACCTATTTCTGATAACTTAAGTGAAATGATGGTTAATACCATATGCTTCAGTACATTCCGCACGGGCCTTCTTGTAATTACCAAATGCCACTTAGAAAGGCTGAATCTCCTTACTTTTTCTAGGATCATTCAAAGGTTAAACTCCCAGTGTATAGTGCTGACACCATTCCCAAACTCCCTCTCTTTTTTGGCTACATCTGATTCTGATGGTGTAATGTGATTGAGTAGGACTTGCAAGAATATTATGCTCATGTAGCTGAAAACCAGGATTGCTTAGTAGTTAGTGCAGTCAATTATTCCTCGTCTATTTTTGGAATCAGTACAATGACTGAATAAATTCTGACATTTGCCCAGTGCCCTGTCTGCATAATTATATTACAGAGATTGGATAAGAAAGCCTTAATCATTTCAGCAGGAAGATTATCAATAACACATTTTTCAATATGGATAGGGGATCTAATGGCATTGTGAATTTCATTGTTCAGAATCATGGGTCCCAATTCATTTTAAGGTTGAAAAGAAACATCCCCTCCATTAGTGTGGGATTATTATTCTGCAAATTCCTTCCAGCATCTATTTATGGCATCTAGATTGCTCAGGATTTTTCCTTTCCTATCTTTGATGTCTCCTTGTCTTGGCTTAAAACCATCTCCTAACCTTTTAACAATATCACATGCTCTAACTGCATTATTGTCCATCAGCATCTGCACATTGTTGCTCTAGCAATGCAGATTTATCGTAACTTACTTGCCTATGCAATGCAGCATAAATATTCTGTCATTCTGTGGCTTCTGGTGAATGATGTATATACTTTAAGCTCCTTACCTCCATCAATTTTCGCACCTCCTCTGAATTCCAGGAGAGTCGGTACATGACCTTATCTTCCCAATAAGTTTGTTGGTAACATTTCCCATAATTGTCATGAAATACTGCCATTATGCTTCAACTTCTGTTCCTTTTGCTTCCAACATTTTTATTATCTCATCTCCCATCCTATTAACTTCTATCATAAGTGCACATTAATTGTGTGAGGTTGTAATTTCTCCCACTTTAAGCATAGGGTTGAGCAAATAGTTTTTTGATGACATATACTTTAGTGGAAGTTGGCACTCACTGTACTATGGTCTGACCACAATCTGGGCCTGTGTATGTCCTTATGTTCCTAACACTTTTCATCCATATCCAAGTGTACCACATTCAAGGTGCGTGTTCAAACACGGTGTTGATAATCACATAGTAGCAATATAAAGACATTATAATACTATTCTTAAGTTGAAGGAAAGTGAGAATATGCCACATCCAGAAGTCCAGCACTTTCCTGTCCAGTAGACAGACAATTATTTTACAAATCTGGACCAAGCACCTACGTTTGCAGCATAGCCAGCCATGGTTAGCAAAGAGTGATTAAGCCCTGAATATGACCCAGGTGACATGAGTTCAATTAGCTACTCAAGCACCTGCTAGAGCAGGCAGGGAAGCAGAGGAAGAAAGAGGAGACAGTGTCTGCTCACTTCTGTCAGGCGGACAATGTGAAGACATGCTAAGGCACTCAAGTCAAGGCAACGACACAGGTGGTATGATGAATGCCATGCCAATAACCTGATTCTGCATTGTTGAGGGATGAGCATTTGTTGGATGTTCTCTATAGAAGTTTGGGTATTTTCCTCATGATGCTGTTACACACATTTTTTTTCTTTTCATGTGAGTCCATCACATCATTTTTGTAGTTAGGGCCAAAGAGAAAAATCTAATGTGATCTTGCAGTATGATGGCTTCTCACCTAGTCCATCACATTGGAGTAATGTAACAACTTACACCTCTTGGAAACTTTACAGGGTATTAGGCATCCCCTCTGCAGGTTTCTCTAAGAAGAATGGTCGCACTGAAGGGATATCAGTATGTGAGACCTCTGAAGATAGGCCACAAGATGCCAGAACTAAAAGACAGAAGTCTTGGATCTGACAGATGGAAATTATACTAATGAAAATGCACTTTTGTATGTAAAGCTCAATGGGTGGCGCACTCACTTCTGTTGCTAGAAGATCAGAATATTATTGGTCCTATTCCCAAATCAGCTACTTCTGTTTTTTCTCCCTTTGCTTAGATTTCAACATACCTGTTATTCAAAATAATGTTCCCTTTTGACACATGTTTGTTTCAACATATCAATCAACTTGATAGGCCTCAAACATTCCAAACTACAATGATTAATATTTCAAGACTGCCAGTTTTCCAGACTGAATGGCAGTGGTCTCTCTGTACTCAGTGTTTTATACACTTCTATATGGAGGTCTGTACCTAATCTTTCAACCCACAAAATATCTGACTTTCCTGACTATCTATTCCTTCAGAGAACAAATGTTTCCTCGGATATTTCTGGTCTATGCCTCATCACATTTTTTCTTATCTTTTAAATCATTGAGAATTACAATCACTATCACTAAGTGGGGGAAGGGAGAGTTGACTGTACATGAAAACAACTTACTGGCTTGTCCTTTGCTTATTTTAAAATCTGGCTTTACAGGACTAATGTGTGTTTGTATGAAATACTTGGAAACAAAGTTGATCCCTAATATGAGATGTCCTTGAGTTTGCTTTATACTTTTGGTTTGTGCTTCATTCATATGTCACAACAATTCTGTAGCGCTGTCCCAACCACCTATTCATATTTCCTTTTTTGCACTGTCCAGACATTGCACCAAAGCTATTTAATATCACCTCTCAATTTTATTCCAAATATATGATTAACTGCACATCAGCTCAAGCTGAAACAAAATTCAGTGCAAGAATCCTCTTCACAAAATGAGTATGCATAATTCCCCAATATACTAAAATCCTTCTAGGAGGAGATACACACCCTAATCCTGGCCTCACCTATCACAATGAACACAAAGATAATTCTCTCTCACACTATTCTCTAATCCAACAACAGCCAGTACCAAACCCTGACGATCTAATTTTTGTTGCAATAAATATTAGAAGCGTAAGAAATAAAACTGCTGAACTACATACCTGGATTACCCAACATAAACCTGACGTTCTCACTGTAACTGAAACAAGGCTTAAACCCAGCATAAAAGACTCCAAAGTTATACCTCCTGGTGGATATATATCACATTGTCAAAAGACCAAAACATTGAACGCTTCTTCATCGATCCCTATTCATCAAAGTCTAAAACCGTCAAATGATCATTTCTGCCAAGTTTTTCCCATAGTATGTAACCAGTGGGGCATCATCGGGGATTTATGCTTTTCACACTGTAATGCAATGTTGGAGTTGGAATATTTATTTGGGGGTGTGGGAGGCACAGCCCTCCACCAGAATGGATTTTAAATTTTGCTTGGAGGAGTTTTGTTTGGAATTTATTGTTTTTTATCCTCTAAGCTGGGGGAGCATGGCAACAGGTGTTGAAGTAGAACTGGAGTACAACCTGAATAGTAATGGTTCACAAGGTAAAGTGGAAAGTTTTAAGAGCCTGCTACAAGCAGAGGGAAATCCTCCATTAGTGTTGAATACGTACAATTTAAGTAATACTAATGAAGAAAGGCTTACCAGTGATGAAATTCAAAATATGTTTAGACTCACAAGAGAGACTGAAATGCATGTGTTTAAGTTAAAATGAATACAATGGCAACATAAACATTTAGAAGCTTGTATCTGCTTCAAAGTAGTCCTGAGGGGACTCCACATTTTAAAAAAATGCCTACACATGGCCATTTCTATCCCAAGTTGCTCATAAAATGGCAGAAGTTAAATTTGGAGACCAGTACAGGTTACATGCGACTCCTAATAGAACAGTATGTGACTGTTGAAACTGAGCTTGTGACCACGATTATGGGATTACAACAGCAATTACAAACAATGTTAGGTATGGACAAGTATACTTATTTTATTAATGATTTATATATGAATGTTTCTCTTTTTGAACAAAAGCAACATGTTCAAAAAAAGGGAAAACTAGAACGAGATCTCAGGGACTTTCAAAGAGGGCAGGTCTTTGCATGGCCAAAAAGACCAATCAGAACTATCGACAGAGACCAACCCACCAGTGGTGACCAATCAACAACTACTGAGATGGGAGTGCTGAGAGAAGGAGAGCGAGACCTGTTGGAACAACAGGAGTGGGGCAACCTACGAGCAATAGACAATCAGCAGGTTCATCAAAGAGAGATCAGAGGGAGGAAATGATGACAGCAAGAAGCAGTGGAGATCCTGCAACAGCTACTGCACACCACATTAGAAGGAAAGTAAAAGAAGCTGTAGGTAATGCAGGTTCAATGAATTTCTTTGACGTTTCCACTACCAGTAAAGGAGTTTACACTATCTCCGAATGTCCAGAACAGCACAAGGAAGAGAAGAAAATCATCAGAGGACAGAATGGAACCACGAATGCAGATGAAGAAACTGTGATAATTCCTGAAAAGGAACTTGTTGTCAACATTTCCAAGTCTGTATTAACTGACATTGAGCTATCCTTGCTTAAAAAAGGACCATCTTTTATACCATCTTTAAATACAGATTGTGTAGATTTTGTTACTGATGTGAAATTATTCACCAGAAATGTCATGTTGAAATTATTATATGGTACCAAAAATAATAGTAATGAAACTTTGTTAAGGAAGCCCTCTACATTTATATCAAACATGCATCCGCTATTGGTAGCATTTGAAAGACCATATGAAAGAGGTTTTTTTAGCGTTGAGACAGAGTACTAGCAAAAGACATAATTTTTACAATCTAACAGCAGTGGAATGTAGATCTTTAAAACAGTTTCAGGAGAATGCTGATATTGTGAT
This sequence comes from Protopterus annectens, assembly GCF_019279795.1. Taxonomy (NCBI): domain Eukaryota; kingdom Metazoa; phylum Chordata; order Ceratodontiformes; family Protopteridae; genus Protopterus; species Protopterus annectens. Next base: position 722,735,535 of record NC_056725.1, on the reverse strand, counting down.
TAGACCTGCTGATAAAGGAGGTGCTGTTGTAGTTATGGGTAGAGATCAATACCATGGAAAGGTAGAAGCTATGTTAAATGATACCAGCATGTACTTATGTATAACAAATGAACAACTGAACAAGTTGATTAGGAATGTGCAGTCTGAGTTATGACTTTTTGATGAGTCAAATTATTGCACAGGAGCTATATAATTATTTTTTGGTAGAAACGCCTGTTATTCCTATGTTCAGGGGACTCCTCAAGGTACATAAAAATTTACTTAATCTACCTCTAACACCAGTTCTGTCAAGTAGAGGATGGCTGACAGAAGCCATGTCCATTTTCATAGAAAAGCAATAGAGACCAGTGGTAAATGATACACAGACCACAGTGAGGGATACTAAAGAGTTCTTCGAAGCATTGTCTGAGTATGTTTTTTCTGAGAGGTATGAAGCCTCATGTTTTTTGGTCAGCTTAGATGTCACTTCATTATTCACGTCAATACCAAATGATGTTGGACTAGATTATGTGAGGCAATTTTTGATTATGAATGAGGTACCTATAGAGAAGATGTTAATGTTTATTATTAGATCTAATATTGAGTAATAATGTCTTCTCTTTTGATAATAAATATTATTTGCAGAAAAAGGGAGTTGCCATGGGTACGTCGTGTGCCAACTCTTATGCAAATACAGTGATGGCATATTGGGAGAACAGTTACATAATGGAGGTAGCAGAAAGGAAAGGCAATATACCTTACTACAAAAGATTTATGGATGTTTTCCTTCAGTGGACAGGCTCAGAAGAGGAACTGAGGGAGTTTATACAATACATCAACTCCAACACTAGTTTTTTGGAATTTACTGGGAAGTGGAGCAGATAGAGTTTCTAGATGTTCTACTATATAAACAAGATAATGCCATACATATGGATTTATTTAGGAAGGAATGTAGGAAAAATAACCTCTTACACCGGAGCAGTATGTATCCTCCCCATATATATAAGAACCTGGTTTATGGACAAGGGTTACAATTATTAAGGCTTACAAGTATGGATACTGGAACTGAGAGAGCATTGTCAGGATTAGAGACTGATTTAAAGGAGAGGGGATATAAGAAGGATAAGTATAAGAGGCTGAAGGAAGAAGGTTTCATTGAAAGGAAATGAAAAGGAGATCATATTTTAGAAACAAGAACAACAGAACATGATGTCACAGCACGTAGGGATGGAGATGGCAATTGTAGTTTAGTAATACCTTTCTCCCAGGATAATAAAGCTGTTCATGGAATTATTAGTAGGAATTGGGAAATCCTAATGACAGATGGTAAAATCAAGAAGATAGTAGGAGAGTTGTTGAAGAGACTCTTATGTTATGAGAAAGAAGAGAGTAAGATCCTGCCTTTTGAACCTGGTTGACTTCTTTGAAACAGTCACCAAAGCCATAGATGAAGGGAAGGTAGTCCACACAGCCTATTTGGACCTTGCAAAGGCATTTGACACAATACCCCACTCGGGCATCATAGATAAGCTATCCAGCTTAAATATAAACCCCTATGTCACAAGATGGGTCGCAAACTGGCTCAAAGACAGAACCCACAGAGTGAGAGTTGCTGGAGCCATGTCAGACTCAAAACCGGTCACAAGTGGCGTCCCACAGGGTTCTGTCCTGGGACCACTCTTGTTCGGTATATACTTTTCCGAGGTACAGGCAAACGTGGGAGGACTATGGCTCACCAAGTTCGCAGACGACTGCAAACTGGGCGCCATAATCAACTCTCCAGCTGACACAAACATTCTTCAAAAAGGTCTCACAGAGACAGATAACTGGTGCCAGCGCCATGGTTTAAAGCTAAATGCCAAAAAATGTATAGTCATGCCCTTTGGCAAAAACAATGTGCCCACAAATTACCACATAGGCGGAAACCCATTAAGTGCAGAGAAAGTTATTAGGGACCTGGGGACCCAAGTTGATAGCAATCTCTCCTTTGAAAACCACATTGCCAAAGTGGTTAGAAAGACCTTCTACATAGCCCACCTCATCACGAAGGGTTTCACATCTAGATCAAGAGAGGTAATCGTGCCCCTTTATTCATCCCTCATCAGGCCCATCATAGAATACAATGCCCCTTTTGGGATGTACCTTACCCGACACTTGCAGCAATTAGAAAGACCCCAAAAGTATCTCACCAAGAGGATCAAGGGTCTCAAACAGATGCCATATACTGCTCGGTTAAAAAAATCCAGCTCTACTAAGTTGCATACCACCTACTTCGAGGCGATCTATGCCTGACATACAAAGCTATGTCAAATCCAGAATTAATGGACATGCTCCACCTCAGTAAATCTAAATCCCTTAGAGCCACACACTCGAGGGACTTGAACCTCAGCACAGAAATAAATAGAACTTGCTGGAGGGACAGGTTCATAACCCAGAGGCTCCCTTCGCTCTGGAATAGAATTCCAGTTCATGTGAGGTAGAGCACCTCACTGAATCTCTTCAAGAAGAATCTCGATAAGTGGATGGGGGATCGTAGGTTTGTCCCAGGGATTACTCCCGTGTCACTATTAGACAGAGGCACAGTAAACTAAACCTTAAAAAAGGGCACAGTATACTCAAATCAAAGGGTGGCGTAAGCCATACAGAATCGGGCTAGGCTTATAATTGCCCCAGGGCAGATAGCCTAGTATGAACCTATGAAACCTAAGAGAGTTAGGTCAGACAGAATAGGGACCTTTGTGTGCAGTAAATTGCAATTTTTGTATTTATATGGCTAATGATAGTAGCTTCACACACCCCAGTACACATCATGTTTTTCATTTCAACCATTATGCAGACTGTAATACAAGATACTTAGTCTATTTAGCCAAGTGATTGAAATGTCCCTCGTTCTATGTAGGGAAAACAAACAGGACTCTCAGAGGGAGAAAGTCAGAGAGCACTTGTATGCAATTAACAAAGAAGATGATAGTAATGCCTTGGCTAGGCATGTGTTGCTACATGACGTAATACATAAATTTATGTTCCAAGCAATAGAATTAGTTAATAGGCGCATTAGGAAATTATAAGAATCACATGTAAAATGTGAGATTAGATGGATCATTAGGCTACAAGCAGATAGAGAACATGGGCTTAATGATAAGGTTTCATTGAAACCATTTTTAGTGGATAAGCCACTTAAACATAAATTGCATTATAATACTTCTGTTATGATGCCTTTATAGCTGAATAGATGAGGTTTAGCAGGATATAGAGACATATGAACAGAACCTAATGAATTGCTGCAATACACTGTATATTGTGGATTTTAGAAGCAGAAGTTATGAATATAGATATTTTAGTAGTAGCTTGGGGAAAACATGGTTAAGATAATGTATGTTTTTATGTTGTATAAGAAGGAATAAGAGTTAACATATTTATATACAATAGTAGTTGAATTATAAGGAATGAGGTTAGGATAGATGTAAGGAACACTGTCATCTATTGACCAATAGCAGGAATGTTTTTATATTATATATTTTTATGTTTTATTTCTTTGTATCTAGAAGGAGCGGTATTTAGTATCTGTGTATTTAAGTAGCAAATGAAATTTAAGTGTAAGAATGTTTTATATACTGTGCATTTGCATAATTCTGTTATAGTGTTTTTAACATTGCATAGATAGGAACTGGTGAAGAATGCTGCAGTTGAACAATTCAGATAAGTGATTGGATAAGCTGCTAATGATACAATAGTTGACATGATATTTGAATGCATGTGTTTTTTTTTCTCAACATGTCTGATGTGCCATGAGGCACGAAAGCACTCAGCTATCAGTTAATAAAGGAGTTTTTATCTTCAGCATTGCCGTGTCTGTTGCCTTTCTGCATTGGACATTGATTTTAAATTTTGCGGTTTTTGATGCAGTCAGTAGGTTGGCCCACTGGTTACTTACTGTAGAGCAGTGTGTGTGTATGTACCTTTAAGAAGCTATCTAAGGGCTTGCACAAGTGTATAAATACTGAGCACATGCGAGCCTGACTGCCATTTTGTAGTTAGCTGTTGAGATGTAAGCATGTATGTATGTAAGGTCTGTCTGTTAACCAGTTTGTATTTTATGATGCTGTTATCGATCCTGATGTGTTTCTATGTATTAATGCATCTAAATGAATTACTCCACCTGCTTGTCATCTATGTTAGAGAGGGATGAGTGACATGGTGTCAGAAGCAGCATGTCTAAAGGACAGGAAGTTAGAGGCTGCATGGCTAAAATGACTTAAGGCACTTGCTTGGAACTGGAGAAAGCAGTGAATCATCCTTATAGTGTGCATACTTCACAAAACAGGTCAGAAACTAATTTCAGATATTAAAAATTGCTCAGCACTATTTCTTATTCATAAAATATGAAACGAGGCATACAGAATGTTCTAAATGATATTCATTAAACTATGTTATGATATTGATAAATATATTTGAAATACTATGGAAAATGTTTGAAATAAAGTCTGAATTGCATAAAATAAATAAAATAAGTGGAACCGACCACATTTTCACAAAGCAGGTATTTTTCGTATTAATCAAAGATATCAGAATTATCTGAAGTGTGGAAAATGTTTGCATGTTTGTGTAGTATTACAGTAAAGTTATTTCACAGAATACAGTCATTTCAGAGTATATTTTGCAAAATATAGTATTTCAAAGAATTTATTGTGCATTTGAATGTTATTCAAATTATTGAGTTTTATAAAGAAAAAAAAAAAAAAAATAAAAATATATATATATATATATATATATATATATATATATATATATATATATATATATATACTTGCTTCCTGCATTTCTAAGCTAGTATAGTCCAGTTTTCAGGCTAGTGCTGAATTCAGGGCTGTGTTACAAATCTCTGTGTTTGCCCATACCTTACTTGGATAGAAGGAAGTTTCTCTGTTCACCTGTGGGAGAGGGGAGCTTTGAGCAGCCTATCTGTCCCTGGAGGAGTGGTTTCAGCCCAGAAATTAGTAGTTTATTAGTCATTTTGGGCTAATTTCTATCTCTTTCTTTTCCCTGCTATAAATACCGTACTTGCCCAGTTCTGCTCGCCGGGCAGCGCCGGTTAACTAGGGTAAAACTATTCCCAGCTCCACAAAGTCTCCTCTTCAATTTTTCCCTTGGAACTAGACAAACTTTCAACTTAAGCACTCAAGCCATTCATTTCTCAGCCCAACACTTGCTCAAAACTTATAGCAAGCACTTATAAACCCTAGCACTAGACCCTCCTGTACTGTACAGAAGGACAATGTTCTCTATTCAACCTTATCAGCCATCCAGTAAAACAGTTCACTCTACCAATCCATGCAAGTCCAAAGGGCAGTTTCAGGTGTACACTCCAGTCCAACTGGTGAATCTGGGCATTTTGAGGCAATGTTACAACTGCCTCATGTACACAGACAACCCCCTCCTCCTACCACCAAACACTAATACATGCGAGAGATTCAGTTATACAGCCAAACTAGAGGCTAAGCTTTCTTATCCCAAGACTGGATCAGACAGTCAAGAGGAGAAGGGAAATATTTGCATCACACCACCAGTCTTACATAGACCCATTAAACCAGCACTGGCAAAAAACACATGTAAATACATGAAAACATACTCAGAGGCTCTAAATAAAAATCTGCAAAATCAACAGAGACCTCCAAAGCAAACATCCAAGCAACCTCCACTCCCCAACACAAACCATGAAACACATACTTCACAAAACCAGTGTGCCATGCAATCAAACATACCCAACATACTAGTAATAGGTGACTCTATAGTCAGGCACACTGATGTCCCACTCACTAGGCTGAATAAGGAGAAGGTTACTGTTAGCTGCCTGTCGGGTGCCAGGATCCGCCACATAACACAAGCACTCAGGTCAATCCAGAACAAGTACAAATATGACTCTGTCATTGTCCATGTTGGTGTGAATGACCTGAGCCATACCTCCCTGGACTACATGAAGAGAGACATGGAACAGCTCTCTGATCACGTAGCCCATGCCAGTATGTCCCTGATCTTGAGTAGCATCCTGCCCTCACCAAGAATGATATCACTGTATAAAGAAAAAATTCTCGATTTCAACAATTGGCTAAGTTTCTGGTGTTATTCAAAGGGGATCCAGTGTCTGTCCACCTGGGATGACATGCTCGACAAGCCACGTTGCTTCACTAGAAATGGCTTGCAGCTGTCACCCTTAGGCTTTTGAATACTGGCCAAGGCTCTTGTCACCCCTATAGTGCCTTTTTTAGGCAAGGCTCAAAAGACAAACCCACCACCATAAATAGCACAAGTAACAAAAAACTGAGGCTGAGGGTAATGCTACTCAATGCCAGAAGCCTAAACCTCAAAATGCACGCACTCGAGACACTCCTCAGTATGGAGAAAATCGATATATGTGCAGTAACAGAAACCTGGTTTAAAGCTCCAGAGAGCACCTCAGCACTACCAGGCTACAACTCATACCATACATTTCGGCCACAGAACCCAAACCGAAATACAATAGGTGGGGGGCGTATCCATATTCATCAAGGATACCTACACCTTCAGGTTAGTGGCACAGCATGATGCTTCAGAGATCATCCACGTGCAACTAACAATGGGCAAACTGCAATTCAAATTGTAGCTTGCTACAGATCACCCACCATGTCCCAGGACCCCCATTCCGCATTTCTGTAAACACTGGGAAACATAAAGGTCCTGCCAAACACCCTAATATTGGGTGATTTCAATTACCCAAACATTAACTGGGGGAACTACTCAAGTACTAACTCCCTTGCCCAACTTGTCCTAGAATTTATAAACGCAAATTCCCTGGTTCAACTGGTCAACACTCCCACCGGAGGTGACAACATATTGGACCTGGTCATCACCAACATGGGCGACCAGTGTTCCACACCAGAGGTCAACCCCTCGCTGGTTAGATCTGACCATAAACAAATCACTTTGGATATCCATATTCTGCCCCCACTCCTGGACAAGAAAACATTTTCAAAAGCAAACTTCACATTACATAAGACCGCGATGGAAAGTTTCAAAGCCCCATGCTGAAGGATAACACTGTCCAAGCTGCAAAATCCTTTACTAATGCATTCTATGGGCAGCTACATGAATGTATGGATCGTGCCATCCCAAGCAAAACCAAGACTCACTCCTCCAAGAAAAGGAAACCAGTCTGGTGGACTCCTGCCATAAACAGACTGTACAATAGAAGGAGGAAACTAGTACAGAAAAGAGTAAAATCCCAAGAAGGGATCCCTTATCAGTATCAGCAAGATACTACGATCCCTCATAAAATCATCCAAGGCGAGCTTTGAAAGAAAAATTGCCAAGGACTCCAAAGATAACCACAAGGCATTCTTTAGCTATGTCAAGAATTTAAGTGGCAATGCTCAGATCTGCTCGGAGTTAGTGGAGAACGACACAAAATACACTGAACTGACTGATATCGCCAACATCCTGGCAGACATGTTCAGCGCAAACTTCACCCCCCCCTAACCCCCAAAAGGACCCATAACCATGCCAGAAGAATGTAGAGTCCCTGAAATCACAGACACTCAGATTAAAACAGCCCTCTTCAAAGCCAAAAACACAGCATCAATGGGACCGGACAGTGTCCCAGGCTGTATCCTACACGAGCTCAAAGACGAACTAACCCCTCACCTAAACACACTGTTCAAACTCAGCCTCTCCACAGGCTACATACCCATTGAGTGGTGCACAGCAATGGTTATTCCGCTCCACAAAGGTGGAGCCACAGCAGACTCTGGGAACTATCACCCTATAAGCCCGAATAGCTTGGTCTGCAAGGCTATGGAGTGTATTATCATAGAACTCATTAACAGAGACATTGGGAACCTCCAAACACTGGACCCTACCCAGTTTGGCTTTGTTAAGGGCAGATAATGCCTCCTAAACCTGGTGGACTTCTTTGAGACAGTTACCAAGGCTATAGACAAGGGAAAGGTGGTACACACAGCCTACCTAGATCTCACTAAGGCCTTCGACACAATCCCCCATTCTGGTATTATAGACAAGCTCAACAGCCTGAACATAAACCCCTACGTCACAAGATGGGTTGCCAACTGGCTCACGGACAGAGCCCAAATGGTGAGAGTTGCGGGAGCTAGGTCTGATTCTAAACCGGTTACAAGTGGCGTTCCCCAGGGCTTAGTCCCAGGACCCCCTCCTGTTTGGAATATACTTCTCAGAGGTACAGGCAAGCACAGGAGGACTATGGTTGACCAAGTTCGCAGATGACTGCAAACTAGGGGCTATAATTGAGTCTCTGGCTGACACAGACATCCTCCAAAAGGGTCTTACTGAGACGGATACCTGGTGTCAAAATCATGGCCTCAAGCTAAATGCCAAAAAGTGCATAGTCATCCCCTTTGGAAAAAACAAAGTACCCACAAACTACCACATAGGTGGTAGTCCCCTAAATATGGAAGATGTAATAATAGATCTGGGGACCCAAGTAGATAGTAATCTCACCTTTGATAATCAGATTGCCAAAGTGGATAGAAAATCCTTCTACGTGGCCCACCTAATCACAAAAGGGTTTGCATCCAGATCAAAAGAGGTAATTGTGCCCCTCTACTCATCACTCATCAGACCCATCATAGAGTACAATGCCCCATTTGGGATGTACCTTACAAGACACCTGCAACAGCTGGAAAGACCACAGAAGTACCTCACCAAGAGGATCACTGGCCTCAAACAGATGCCCTATGCAGCTCAACTGATGAAACTCCAGTTGTACTCGGTTGCATACCGCCTACTCAGAGGTGATCTCTGCCTGACATACAAGGCCATGTCCAACCCAGAATCGATGGACATGCTCCACCTAAAGAAAACCTTATCCCCTCGAGCCACATGCTGCAGAGATCTAAACCTCACCACAACAATAAATAGGATGTGCTGGAGGAATAAATTCCTGTCCCAGAGACTTCCCATGCTTTGAAACAAGATCCCAATCTACATCAGGCAGAGCTCCTCGCTAACACTCTTCAAAAGAAACCTTGATGAGTGGATGGGAAACAGAAAGTTTACCTCGGGGATCACTTCAGTGGCTCTCTTGGACAGAGGCACAGGGAACTAATCTAAGGGGGCGGCGAAAGCCAACACATTCTGGCTAGGCTTATAAATGCCTTCAGGCAGATAGCCTAGTACTAACCTATGAACCTATGAACCTATTACAAGCTCGCAGAACAGTTTGCTCATACATAATTACAAGGGCCATATTTTTGTTGTGTTTGTACATACTCTGTGGGCATCGCAGACTGATTTTAAAACCCAGTGCACTTGTGTTTGACAGTAATATTGCTGAGAACTGGAGAGTGTTTGAGCAAAAGTATGACATTTTTATACAGGCTGCATTTTCTGATAAAGGAGACTGTGCAAAGGCATTTATTCTGCTTAATTTAGCTGGGTCAGAAGCCATAGAAGGGGAACGTTCATTTGTGTATGCACCTGCTATCTGTACAGGAGAGGGGGAAAAATATTATATTGCTGTACCAGCTGAGTGAAGGAAGGACCCTCAGTGCTTAAAATGTAAATTTAGAGAAAAGTGTAACCCTTGGACAAGTGCTACTATGGAAGGGCACTTATTTTATACAAGGGATCAAAGGCCTGGTGAAACTTTTTTGCAGCATATATAACTGACCTGAAAAATATGGCTAAAACATCCAGATTTAGTGACTTAAGGGACGAGTTAATAAAAGGACAGACTTGTGTGTGGTATCAAAGATGATGTTGTGAGAAAGATTTTGCTGTATTTTATGATGCTGCTATCCATCCTAATGTGTTTCTATGTATTAAAGCATCTAAATGAATTATCCCACCTGCTTGTCATCTATGTTAGAGGGACAAGTGACACTTACCATGGGAGAAACTTTACAGAAACAATCGTTCAATGGATTCAAAGTTCGATGAATAGGGATGGATGAAGAGGCATTCAATTTGCTCTTTAAAATATGTGGTATAGACATCTCCTGGCTATAATATCATCTGTAATGACCATATAATGAGGAAAAGTGGTGAAATTGCTTTAATATTTCCCAACACCTACCACTTTTCCTTTACAGCAAACCAATACTAAAATCCAGATCAGCAGAGCATTGTATTGCTTTCTTCAAAATAAAAAATTATAAATAACCATGTATTACCATCTTTTACATCCCTCCTGGTGACAATGCAGCTATACTAGAAGATACCCTACAATGGATATCCATAACATTTCCACAAGAAAAAATACTACTAGGTGATATGAATGCCAGTTGGCTGGACATAAACTCCTCTACATCTAGAGTGAACTTATATGGTTTCACATAATTATTTAATAGCCCCACAGATTATAGCAAGACATCAAATTATCTATTAGACTGGATCTTAGTATCAGACCCCAACAAATACTCCACCACAGGTGCAATGTCAGACTGTCTCAGGGATCATCTCCCAATCTATACAACCAGACATCTCACATATCCAACATATTTATAAAACGACATTCAGCCGTTCCAGGTTTAACCCAGAAATGTTCATTACTACACTATCCTCTGTTAACTGGAACTTCCCAAAAATCCTTCTCTTAGATGATGCTGTACATAAATTCAATACAACTTTTCTAAATATCCTAAATAGCATTGCACCTGCTAGAAGGAAGAGACTAAAAAATAATAATACAATTTTGCAATCCAAAAAGAATAAAATGCTAATATAGGACAGAGAAAAAGCATGGAAAAATGGCAACAGTATAAAACACCTCAATATATTAAAAACTTGTGAATGCTTCGCAATCATACTAAATAGCAAATAAATGAAGACAAAAAAATGTACTATAATAACTTTCAGAATAACACTAAACACAACTGTAAAAAATGTTCATAGGTGTTTACTAGGCTAATGAACACAAGGAGCCTTTTTAAGCCTATCCATGCATCCCAAATCTCTGATTAGTTCTAATACACTTGATAAGTGTAAGCATGGGCCTGGGAGATTAACTATTTCCAGTTTACCTGTTTGCATCAGAAGTAGGTGCCAAACCAGGGATGAATTTCCAGTTTCCCATCCAATTGTCTAAGTTGCACTTGAATTGGATTAGGGAGAACTCTGCTTCACATGGATGAGGAGCCTGTTCCATAAACTGAGTAGTCTCTGGGATACATGCCTCTCTCTCCAACAGGTCCTGTTTATATCACATGCAGGGTTTAAGTCTTTAGAACGGGTAATTCTGGTATTGTTTGTTTTGTGGATATACAGGAGGTCCATTAGAGTGGGGCCTGACAATGCCCTGTATGCCAGGCATAGATCTCCCCTCAAAAGCCTGTAGGAGACAGAGTACAGGAATAGGGACTTGAGGCAGTCTCCATAGGACATTACTTACACCCTGTATTCTTTTAGTGAGGAAACTCTGTGGATGTTCCATTTGTTGGATATGCCTGGTTAGATACGTACCAAAGGGGGCATTGTACTCAGTGATGGGACTGATGAATGCCGAATACAGTGGGACAATGACTTCCTTGGACTTGGATGCCATACTTTTGTTATAAGTTGTGCAACATAGAATGATTTTCTCACTACTGTAGACACATGATGATCAAAGGCTATATTACTATCTGTGTGTGTCCCTAAGTTCCTGACTACTGGGTCAACTCTAAGGGGTGTTTTGTCAATATGATAGTTATCAGCGAGGGATAACTTCCCAAAGGATACTGTTATGCATTTCTTGGCATTTAGTTTTAGTCCATGACTCCGACACCAGTTGTTTGTCTGTATCAGCCATTCCTGAGGAACATTTGTGTCACTGTGAGATTCAATGACTACTCCTCATTTGCAATCATCTGCAAATTTAGTCAGCCAGAGACCACTGACATTGGCCTTAACTTCTGAGAAGTATATGCCAAAAAGGAGCGGTCAAAGGGCTGATCCCTGAGGGACTCCACTTGTGACTGGCCTTTTTGTAGAGGTGGACTCCCCATTTCTAACTTCCTGGGTCCTGTCTGTGAGCCAGTTGGCTATCCACCGGGTGACATAACGGGTTTGTACCTCTTGAGTTTGTCAACAATGCCTGAGTGGGGTATTGTGTCAAATGCCTTGGCCAGGTCAAGATAGGCATTGTGAACAATTTTGCCTCATCCATTGTTTTGGTGCCCTTTTCAAAGAAGTCCACCAGGTTGAGTAGGCATGATCTGCCCTTGACGAAACTAAACTGGGTTGGGTCCAGTGTCTGGAGGTTTACTATATCTCTGTTGACCATTTCCATGATAACTGTTTTCATGGCTTTACATATAAGATTAGTGAGACTTATGGGTCTGTAGTTTCCAGGGTCTGTAGATGGCCCACCTTTGTGCAGGCATGAAGCCTGTTTGGAGGCTACAGTTAAATAGTAATTCCAGAAACCCCAATAGGTCATGTTTCATACTATTTAGATGGCATCCTGGGATATTGTCTGAGCCCATTGATGCAGTGTTCTTGGTCTTAGAGAGAGCATTAAGGACCTGTTCCCTAGTGATAGTAGGGGGAGTTATATTTGATATTTCCTGAGAGAAGGTTGAGTGGGAGAGAGGCATAAAGTTGGAGCTGAATTTATCAGCCAGGAGGTTTGCTGTATCTTCTGGCTCAGTGTAGGTGGCTCTATTTACAATGAGCTCTGCACACAATTGTGCATTACCTTTTGAGGTTGGGGACACAGCTAAAGAATGATTTATGGTTGTCCTTGGCCTGGAAGGCCAAATTTGCCTCAAATTTGGCTTTGATAGACTTTATTTGTCCTCTGAGTTGTTTGTTTAGTTTAATGGGTGATTTTATCCTGCTGGGTGCTGCACCTCCTGATTTTTCCCATGATTGTCTTCCTCCTGTTATATATCTGATTGATTTTGTGATTCCACCAGGGTGGCTTGATTTACTTCTGTGCTTCTTCCTGGTGGGTAGAGCTGCCTCTATGCAGCTGTTAAACATATTTGTACAGGGTTTCTGTGAACAGTTCTGCATAGGCAGAATTGTTCTCATGGTTTATAGAGGCTTGAAATTTTGCTAGGTTCTCACTTAATAGCAGGAGGTTAGCCTTGGAATAGTTCCTGAATATTCATGGTTTAGCTGGTGATCCAGGTTTTATTTTTACTTCAAAGAAGACCATTTTGTGGTCTGACCTTACCAGGGAAGGCATTGCAGTAAGAGGTGTGCAGCACTCTCCCATATTAGTGAGGACCAGATCCAGTATGGTTGCACCCCTGGTTGATGCATTGACTATCTGGTCCAGGGAGTTTGTTTTTACAAAATCCAGGAATCTCTGTGCATGTACATTTGATGTTGTTTAGGATTCCCAGTTAATAGTGGGGTAATTGAAGTCACCCATGAATATGGTATTGGGTTGGATATTTAGTGTTTATAATATGTTTAAATAACATGGTATGGGTTTACCGGGTCATAGAGGGGGACCTATACCTTGCAAGGAAGTTGTATTTGTGTTGGACATCATTAAAGAAATCTTACATCCCATCCAAAAATTCAACCCAAATTCCTTTCCCAATTGCTCATCACTCAAAACTAGAATACAGTTCAACTGTTATATTATCGATAATATAGCATCTCTAACCAACTCTGCCTAACAGCCACATATCACCACATCCATTTTTTGCCTTCAAACCTGTGCCCACATCCTATATAAAACTATTATTGTCCTTCAGCTAATGACCTTCCAAGCAAGTACCTAAAAATAGCACCCAGTAGCATTGCCTATCCTATCTCAATCCTTATAAACATGTCAATCCAGGAATCCTACATTCCCTCTCTCTGTAAAAAGCCACACATTATCCCTCTGTACAAAGGAGGAAATTCAACAGACATTAATAACTTTAGACCTATAGCAATCTTATTTCCCCTCATCAAAATACTTGAAAAATGTATTCAGAAACAATTGCTAGACTATCTCCTTCAGGAAGAAATTCTATTCCCTACACAACACAGTTTCCATCCTTCCCATAGTACTAGCACTAACCTTCTAACTTATATAGATACTGTCAATCAAGATAGAGATAACAGCAAACCATTCTCTTCCTTATTTCTAGACTTGTCTAAAGCCTCACATTTCCTGGATTGACATGTTTATAAGGATTGAGATAGGGTAGGCAATGCTACTGGGTGCTATTTTTAGGTACTTGCTTGGAAGGTCATTAGCTGAAGGACAATAATAGTTTTATATAGGATGTGGGCACAGGTTTGAAGGCAAAAAGTGGATGTGGTGATATGTGGCTGTTAGGCAGAGTTGGTTAGAGATGCTATATTATCGATAATATAACAGTTGAACTGTATTCTAGTTTTGAGTGATGAGCAATTGGGAAAGGAATTTGGGTTGAATTTTTGGATGGGATGTAAGGTTTCTTTAATGATGTCCAACACAAATACAGGGTCTCACAGAAACGGATAACTGGTGCCAGAGCCACGGCCTAAAGTTAAATGCCAAAAAATGCATAGTCATATCCTTCGGGAAAAACAAGGTTACCCCTAGCTACCAAATAGGTGGCAATCCACTGAGCACAGAAGAAGTTATCAGGGACCTGGGGACCCAGGTTGATAGTAGTCTGTCATTCGACACCCATGTAGCTAAAGTAGTTAGGAAGACCTTCTACATTGCCCACCTTATCATGAAGGGATTCATCTAGATCAAGGGAGGTCATAGTCTCCATTTACTCATCACTCATCAGACCAATGATTGAGTACAATGCCCCATTCAATGTATCTGACCCGGCACTTGGAGCAGCTGGAGGGGCCACAAAAGTTCCTCACCAAAAGGATAAAGGGTCTCAAAAGTCTGTCCTATGCTGCCCGACTGAAAGGACTCAAGCTCTATTCAGTAAACACATTTGCTCAGAGGTGACCTTTGCCTAACATACAAGGCCATGTCAAACCCAGATTTGATGAATATGCTTCACCTCAAAAAATCTAGATCCATCAGAGCCACAAGGGCGGAGACTTAAACCTCGACGGCTATTAATAGGATGCTGGAGGGATAGATTCATCACCCAAAGACTCCTATGCTGTGGAACAAAATCGGTACATGTGAGGCAGAGCACCTGCTGGCCTTGTTCAAGAGAAATCTTGACCAATGGATGATCGCAGATATACCCCAGGGATTACCTCAGTGTCACTGCTCGACAGAGGCACAGCAAAATAATGGGTATAGTTCCCCATACTAAAGGTGGCGAAGCCACAAACGATACTAGGCTTGTAAATGCCCTCGGGCAGATAGCCTAGTATGAACCTATGAACCTATGAACCTATGAACCTTTGATGCAGTTTGCCACAGTAAATTTCTACTTTAAATGCCCTCGCTAGGTCCCTCTAAACCTCTAAAGGGTGATATTAGATGATAATCTTATATTCGACCTGCATATACAAAATTGCATAAGAAATACTCATCAGAAACTAGGGATACTTTAAAGAGCCAAAAATTTTCTCACCGATGCAACTAAAACTACACTTGCCAGTACTAATCTCCTCACCACACTTCTTTATAGCACTCCCATCCTCACTAACATCCAGGCTTCACAAAAATTAAAACTTAAACAATGCTATAACAAAGTTGCTAAATTTGCAGCAAATACCACTAAAAAAGTCTAAACTGGTTTGAACTATGTCATCAACAGGGATATACACAGTTTCTTACTACCTGTACAATTATCCAGTATCCATCTACCTGTCAAGTACTAAAAAAAATTCTACTCAACAATGTTCCCAGTCAGTCACTCACTGCAATCCACTGACCAAAAACTCTTCTCTGGCTAGAAACCTATCAAATCTGCTAGTCATTGTCTATACTCGTACAAGGTTGCTAAGGCTAGGAACTCCTTACCTGTATCTATCAGGTCAATACCCTCCCTGCTATCTTTTATAACCATTCTGAAAGACTTCCTAGCTAATATCTGGCTCTGATCTTACTCAAAACCAAGATAAACTATATCCCTATATATGAGCAAGTACCTTTTCATTCCTTATACCTCCGTACTCTCCCTTCTTCACTTAACATCATTACTTCTATCAAATTTTCTTCCCTGACTTTCTAAATACACCATAAGCCTGTTTTTCCCTCACTTCATATTGCAATTCCTATTTGTATTAGACTAACTTACTTTTAATTTCTCTACAAACTGTCTAAAATTTCTATAAATATTAATGATTGTCATATAACTTGTATTGATTATTAACCAATGCTTTTATGTTATCACTAATTTGTTATAATTATTTAAACTGCAGATATTTTTGTTTTATTTTTGAAGACTGTAAAATAACTGTTCTTAAAATGTTTGGAGATTTTCTACCTGGGCCTCTAGTGCAAATAGGCTTCTATCCAGTCGGACTTTCACGGTAATCAAGTGTCAATAAATAAATAAAATGTGTTGTTTTATAGCAAATTAGCAAATCACTGGGGATTGCAGATGCTAAATGGGTGGGGGAGGGGGCTGGCTATAGATGAAAACAGTTTACATTCTTGCCTTCTTACTTTACAATCTGGCTATACAGGGCTAGTAAGCACTTGTATGAAATACACTATATAGTAGTTAGCACAGAGGACTAAAGTTCATAGATGTTAATGAGCTGTTTCCCATCCCCAGGGTACAAGCTTTGATTATTTCCAATGTCATTTTCCTACTATAAGACTTTGAACAAATCACTAAACCAGACAGTGCTCCCAGATCACCCCTGAAAAGGGTCAGTTTGACCAGTGGACTTGCCACTCTGCTGTTTCTTTGTGTGAAGAAAAGTTGAAACTGTCCTTAATTAAACAATTACCCTGACCTTTTTCTCCACATTTTTGGTTTATGCTATACTCTTGAAGAGAACTTTTTAGCAGCCATGTCTCGAACACATAGGGTAGTTACAGTCAGAGACTTGGTCATAATCTTGTATAGGATCTCTATGTGCATCCTCTATAATCTGAAAAAATAGTTTGTTATTAAAAATGCCAGGTAATAAACTATGCCTAACATTGGTTGCACTAGTTGGGAGATTTGGAGATACTGTACCTTCTGAGGCAAAAAATGAAAATAAGACTATAATATACTTTCAAACGTCATAGATTGTTTTTACAAAAAACAATACTACAGATGTCATGACCGTAGTGTCAATGCAAGCTACTTATTGAAGGGACACATTTTAAGACAAGATTCAAAAAGCAGAATGATCTTTTGGCAAAGCTGGATTTTCTTCAAGCTATATTGTTCTGAGACAATCTAACAAATGCATTGACTGTTAACTAGGAATGCATGAAAGCAGATTTTTTTTTTTTGTAGACACATCAGTCCTGTCAGGATATTATCCCATTACAAGAAATAAATGTGAAGCAGGCAGTATGAAATCAGTGAGCACAAAATCATCATGCTGTCACACATCAATGTAATCGTATATGGGGGTGGGAACAGCAGACCTCGCCAATGCATTGAAAGCAATTTAAATAAGATGCAGGTCCCATCTTCCTAAAACTATTCTCACGCTTCTGTTAAAAGGTGCTACATGGTATCAAAAGTGGAAAAAAAACTTAAAAAAAACATTGCACACATCATGTCAGACATGTATGGCTTTTGGTGAAAAGATGCAAAATGACAATTTATCATAAAAAATAAAATTTGTCCAGTCGGGATGTAATAGACTAGTCTTTGTGAGGTTCTGTTCAAGAAACTTTATTATGTACAAATATATCAGGATCGAGGCTTAATAACTTTAACTTAGATAAACTTATATACAAACTAGCTACTACATTCATGCATGCTTACTTTCTGGCTGCACCCTCAAAATGGCACTGAAACTAGCACGTGCTTGTTATTTATATGCACATTCAGTCCTTGAAATGCTTCTTAAAGATACAACACACACACTCTGTTCTACATTCTCCCTCTTTGAGAAATAGGTCATGCAATATTGACATACAATCTGTACAAATAATTCTTTGTCATGCTATTATACAGAACTAGATACACATATACAATTATGTCCAGGTCACTGTGTATTTCACACTAGGTCTGGAAATACGAACAAATCGTGTGACATAAAATTTAGAATTAGATTTAGCAACTGGGACTGTCTCTACTGAATGTTCAACCTTAGGGACATCAGGAACATCATCAGGAATGGAAGTAGAAGTTAAGACATGTTTTGCAACAGGAACATTGTCTGGATTGCTCTGATATCTACGATCTGTATCACCGGAACAATGCTGCTATATCAATTCTGGTACAGGAAGAAGATGTCTGCGATTTCTCTTGCACTCCACACCCTCAGATTTTATAAAGTAGGATCTCAGCTTGGTACATATAGCTATTACTTGACCAATCCGGTCAAAACCTTTCACCGTTTGTATTCTCAGTGTCGCTCCTTCTTTCAATAGGTAAAGAAATCTGCTCGATTTATCATAGCTGGACTTCTGTAAAGAATGTTTCCTGAATAATTGGGCTCTAATGATTCTGGTGTTCTTAGCTTTAGGCCTCAATAAACTGGAACTAATAGGCAGCGTTTTTCTGGTTTGCCTGGATAGAAGTCTCTGAGCAGGCGCTCCAAGTATATCATCACAGGGTATATTTCTGACTTTATGTAAATTCAAAAATGCATCGGTATTATCACGCTTTGACCTTTCAAGTAATTGCTTTACACTCTGTACTACACGTTCAGCTAGTACATTTGACTGTAGATATTCAGGACTACTAGTAACATGTACAAAGTCCCATTCTCTTCCAAATTTCTGAAACAACTGACTGGTAAATTGAGTACCATTGTCAGAAATACCTTTGTGTGGACTACCACAGACTGAGAATTGATGTTTCAACTTAGAGATAATAGCAGTGGGTGTTAGATTAGATAGCAAATCAATCTCAAACCAATTCAAATAAGAGTCTATCAACACTACATAATGCTGATTGTTCCACTTTAATATATCAGTTGCTACTCTTGACCAAGGAAGTTCAACTAAGTCAAGTTCCTGAAGTGGTTCCTGAAGTGGTTCTCTTTGCAAATGCGGTTTAGTACTATTGCGTACTGAATAAGAAGAAAGTACTTTAGCGATGTCTTTCACTAGAGAAAGCCAAAATACTAGTTCTCTCACCCTTCTTTTGGTAGATTTGGGACCTGGGTGGCCACAATGAAAACGCTGGATATATTCATGTTGTAAGGAAGCAGGAACAACAATTTTAGGACCTTTGAAAATACTATCTTCCATCAACATCTCATCTCTGTAAGGAAAATAGGTTTGCACTTCAGATGGTACACTAGATTGCTTTGACAGCCATCCAGCATTAATGTAGTGGTCGAGCTTTTGCAAAGCTGGATCAGTCTTTGCATGATCTCTTAGCTCATCAAGTCTCATGGTAGAAAAATGGTAGAAAAATGATGCACTTCTATGATGTCAAAGTCAAAATTCTCTGCATAAAGCTGTTCCGTTGTCTTTATGGGCAATATGGATAAGGTATCAGCCAGATAGAAAAGTCTGCCTTTTGTATAGACCATTTGGAAGTTGCACTTTTGCAATTTGAGCATCATTCTTTGCAATCTTCCTGGAGTTGAATGCATAGGCCTCTTTAGAATAGTGACTACAGGTTGGTGATCAGTTCCACTCTGAATAGCTCGACCATAGATATAACCAAGAAACTTTGAATATGCAAATACGATTGCCAAACATTCTTTCTCAATTTGAGCATACTACATTTCAGTTTGGGTAAGGGTTCAAGATGCATAGGCTACTGGTCTGCCTTCTTGAAGAATAACTGCACCAACACCAAATTTTGAAGCATCACAGGAAAGAGTTACTAGTTTGCTGACATCATAATATCTTAATGTAGGTTGGGTGGTAATATTTGCCTTAAGGTGTTCAAATGCTTTCTGGTTCTGTTCCAGCTAAGACCATGTAACAATTTTGCATGTCAGCTCTCTTAAAGGTGCTGTCATCTCACTGAAGTCTGGTATGAACTTGCTTAAATAGCTGACCATGCCAAGGAAACATTGCAGAGCTTGAATATTATCTGGTACTGATTATCTCAAGAATAGCTGCTTGCTTGGACAGATCTGGTTGCAAGCCAGTGCTGGTAAATAAACAATCTACATATGTAACTTCTGGTAGTCTGAATTTGCACTCCAGAGGACTGAGCTTTAAGTTCACTTCACATGATGTCTAGAACTCTCAAGCTTTCTGCCATGGTCTGCTTCACTATTGCCTCCAACCAATAAATCATCTACTATTATGGCACAAGGATAACCTGAAAAAATTTACTGCATTGCATGCTGGAAGACTTCACTTCCAGAATATCTGCCAAATGGAGTACTGAAAGTAGTTAGTAATGAGGATTTACAATCAAGCATCACTTGCCAAAAATGAACTTTTTTGCATCTAAGACAGAAAAAACAGAGGCATTTTGTATTAGGGCTGTGATTTCCTCGACTGTATGCATTGGATGATGCAGTCTCTTTAATGCTTTGTTCAAATCTCTTGGGTCAATACATATTCTGATTTCATCTGAGCCTTTCTTGTGGGTTGCTACCATGGACAACACGCATTCAGTTGGTTCTGTAACTGGACAAATTACACCTTGCTGCACCATTTTATCCAACTCAGCTTTGACTTTATCCTACATAGCTATTCAAAATTTTCTTGCTGGTCTGACTGCTGGACTGACCTCTGGGTCTAACTTCATAGAATACACAACTAGACATTTGCCCATCTCCCTCAAATACTGCTGGTGCATACACAAATGAATGCTCTCTTTCAATGGTCTTTGACCCAGCTAGGTTTAGCGAAATGAATGACCTGGTGTGTACATCTTGGTCAGAATAAGTTGCTTGTATAAAAATATCATACTTGCTTAAATATTCTCCAATTATCTGCAATATTCTGATCAAATACAAGTGGTAAGGGCTTTTGAAATCAGTCTGCCATTATTAACATACCAATGAAGGGTTTTGCAAACATGCACAAATGCACATGCATATACATATGTCAGAAATTTATGCCAGTATTTGTAACTTTGTCCAACACTACAACAAGCCTCTGAATAACTGAACTTTGTGAAATAAGTCTCTCAGGCACTGTAATACTCTTGAAATTACTGTACTGTAAGAAATCACCCCTTATCATTCTAAGAAACATTTCAAAACAACTACACTGTGCGATTGTATGGCTTGTGGTGAAAAGATGCAAAATGACAATTTATCATAAAAAATAAAATTTGTCCAGTCGGGATGTAATAGACTAGTCTTTGTGAGGTTCTGTTCAAGAAACTTTATTATGTACAAATATATCAGGATCGAGGCTTAATAACTTTAACTTAGATAAACTTATATACAAACTAGCTACTACATTCATGCATGCTTACTTTCTGGCTGCACCCTCAAAATGGCACTGAAACTAGCACGTGCTTGCTATTTATATGCACATTCAGTCCTTGAAACGCTTCTTAAAGATACAACACACACACTCTGTTCTACATTCTCCCTCTTTGAGAAATAGGTCATGCAATATTGACATACAATCTGTACAAATAATTCTTTGTCATGCTATTATACAGAACTAGATACACATATACAATTATGTCCAGGTCACTGTGTATTTCACACTAGGTCTGGAAATACGAACAAATCGTGTGACATAAAATTTAGAATTAGATTTAGCAACTGGGACTGTCTCTACTGAATGTTCAACCTTAGGGACATCAGGAACATCATCAGGAATGGAAGTAGAAGTTAAGACATGTTTTGCAACAGGAACATTGTCTGGATTGCTCTGATATCTACGATCTGTATCACCGGAACAATGCTGCTATATCAATTCTGGTACAGGAAGAAGATGTCTGCGATTTCTCTTGCACTCCACACCCTCAGATTTTATAAAGTAGGATCTCAGCTTGGTACATATAGCTATTACTTGACCAATCCGGGCAAAACCTTTCACCGTTTGTATTCTCAGTGTCGCTCCTTCTTTCAATAGGTAAAGAAATCTGCTCGTGCTCGATTTATCATAGCTGGACTTCTGTAAAGAATGTTTCCTGAATAATTGGGCTCTAATGATTCTGGTGTTCTTAGCTTTAGGCCTCAATAAACTGGAACTAATAGGCAGCGTTTTTCTGGTTTGCCTGGATAGAAGTCTCTGAGCAGGCGCGCCAAGTATATCATCACAGGGTATATTTCTGACTTTATGTAAATTCAAAAATGCATCGGTATTATCACGCTTTGACCTTTCAAGTAATTGCTTTACACTCTGTACTACACGTTCAGCTAGTACATTTGACTGTAGATATTCAGGACTACTAGTAACATGTACAAAGTCCCATTCTCTTCCAAATTTCTGAAACAACTGACTGGTAAATTGAGTACCATTGTCAGAAATACCTTTGTGTGGACTACCACAGACTGAGAATTGATGTTTCAACTTAGAGATAATAGCAGTGGGTGTTAGATTAGATAGCAAATCAATCTCAAACCAATTCAAATAAGAGTCTATCAACACTACATAATGCTGATTGTTCCACTTTAATATATCAGTTGCTACTCTTGACCAAGGAAGTTCAACTAAGTCAAGTTCCTGAAGTGGTTCCTGAAGTGGTTCTCTTTGCAAATGCGGTTTAGTACTATTGCGTACTGAATAAGAAGAAAGTACTTTAGCGATGTCTTTCACTAGAGAAAGCCAAAATACTAGTTCTCTCACCCTTCTTTTGGTAGATTTGGGACCTGGGTGGCCACAATGAAAACGCTGGATATATTCATGTTGTAAGGAAGCAGGAACAACAATTTTAGGACCTTTGAAAATACTATCTTCCATCAACATCTCATCTCTGTAAGGAAAATAGGTTTGCACTTCAGATGGTACACTAGATTGCTTTGACAGCCATCCAGCATTAATGTAGTGGTCAAGCTTTTGCAAAGCTGGATCAGTCTTTGCATGATCTCTTAGCTCATCAAGTCTCATGGTAGAAAAATGGTAGAAAAATGATGCACTTCTATGATGTCAAAGTCAAAATTCTCTGCATAAAGCTGTTCCATTGTCTTTATGGGCAATATGGATAAGGTATCAGCCAGATAGAAAAGTCTGCCTTTTGTATAGACCATTTGGAAGTTGCACTTTTGCAATTTGAGCATCATTCTTTGCAATCTTCCTGGAGTTGAATGCATAGGCCTCTTTAGAATAGTGACTACAGGTTGGTGATCAGTTCCACTCTGAATAGCTCGACCATAGATATAACCAAGAAACTTTGAATATGCAAATACGATTGCCAAACATTCTTTCTCAATTTGAGCATACTACATTTCAGTTTGGGTAAGGGTTCAAGATGCATAGGCTACTGGTCTGCCTTCTTGAAGAATAACTGCACCAACACCAAATTTTGAAGCATCACAGGAAAGAGTTACTAGTTTGCTGACATCATAATATCTTAATGTAGGTTGGGTGGTAATATTTGGCTTAAGGTGTTCAAATGCTTTCTGGTGCTGTTCCAGCTAAGACCATGTAACAATTTTGCATGTCAGCTCTCTTAAAGGTGCTGTCATCTCACTGAAGTCTGGTATGAACTTGCTTAAATAGCTGACCATGCCAAGGAAACATTGCAGAGCTTGAATATTATCTGGTACTGATTATCTCAAGAATAGCTGCTTGCTTGGACAGATCTGGTTGCAAGCCAGTGCTGGTAAATAAACAATCTACATATGTAACTTCTGGTAGTCTGAATTTGCACTCCAGAGGACTGAGCTTTAAGTTCACTTCACATGATGTCTAGAACTCTCAAGCTTTCTGCCATGGTCTGCTTCACTATTGCCTCCAACCAATAAATCATCTACTATTATGGCACAAGGATAACCTGAAAAAATTTACTGCATTGCATGCTGGAAGACTTCACTTCCAGAATATCTGCCAAATGGAGTACTGAAAGTAGTTAGTAATGAGGATTTACAATCAAGCATCACTTGCCAAAAATGAACTTTTTTGCATCTAAGACAGAAAAAACAGAGGCATTTTGTATTAGGGCTGTGATTTCCTCGACTGTATGCATTGGATGATGCAGTCTCTTTAATGCTTTGTTCAAATTTCTTGGGTCAATACATATTCTGATTTCATCTGAGCCTTTCTTGTGGGTTGCTACCATGGACAACACCCATTCAGTTGGTTCTGTAACTGGACAAATTACATCTTGCTGCACCATTTTATCCAACTCAGCTTTGACTTTATCCTACATAGCTATTCGAAATTTTCTTGCTGGTCTGACTGCTGGACTGACCTCTGGGTCTAACTTCATAGAATACACAACTAGACATTTGCCCATCTCCCTCAAATACTGCTGGTGCATACACAAATGAATGCTCTCTTTCAATGGTCTTTGACCCAGCTAGGTTTAGCGAAATGAATGACCTGGTGTGTACATCTTGGTCAGAATAAGTTGCTTGTATAAAAATATCATACTTGCTTAAATATTCTCCAATTATCTGCAATATTCTGATCAAATACAAGTGGTAAGGGCTTTTGAAATCAGTCTGCCATTATTAACATACCAATGAAGGGTTTTGCAAACATGCACGAATGCACATGCATATACATATGTCAGAAATTTATGCCAGTATTTGTAACTTTGTCCAACACTACAACAAGCCTCTGAATAACTGAACTTTGTGAAATAAGTCTCTCAGGCACTGTAATACTCTTGAAATTACTGTACTGTAAGAAATCACCCCTTATCATTCTAAGAAACATTTCAAAACAACTACACTGTGCGATTGAACTGGGCAGAAAAAGCTCTGAGTAAGAAACATTTTGAAATAACTGCACTTTGCAAATAACCAGTACACAGAACACTCAGACTTCCCCCAAAATGGCAGTACCTTGCTAGATAATTCTTTACAGTGCAAGAAACACTCTGTAATGGCGGCACTTTGCGAATAGACAAACCCAGCACAAGAAACTTTATGAAATGGCTGTATTTTGACTGTACTTCATGAAACAGTTGCACTTTGCACACAAATAAACTCTTCAGAATAAATGCACAGCATTAAGCACACACACTCTAAGCACTTTTACACACTTTCAGATACTTCAAATAACTCTAGTTGTGCTCTGAACACAATACAAAATAGTAGTTATGCCAAAACATAGTACTTTGCCAAAACACATGCAGTTGCCTTACTTTATTTATGCTTAATGTGCCTTTTTTACCCTTATTATATTACTTTTGCTTGTTTAATCTCTTTTCATGTCATTGCACTTTTTTTCTACTCATTTTACTCTAAACATGCCCATTTTACTTTAAACATACTTGTTTTGCTTTAAACATGCTTGCAATTCTGAGGGAATTCCAAACCCCTTATGTGCTTTTCAGATAATCATTTTATCAAATATCTTGATTATAATAATTTTGTTTAATTTATAAACCATTTGTGCCTCTCGCTTGTTTAATAATAATGCGGTTTGTCCCCGTTTGTGTCCCACTGGACACAGGTCCATTTTCACCGGAGGCCCGGGGAGAAAAGCTCCACAAGTAACACAGTAGAATACAATACATGGGAGAGCAAAATATAGAGCATACTTATAGCATTCATACACAATATGGTAGAGATTAGCAACTCTTACAAAAGAAAATAATTTTTTTACAGTTATAAGTTCAGTAAGGTAAATATTGAGTTAACAAACTTTCAGGAGAAAGCTGTTTGTACATAGCTCAAACCCTGACATGGTATAGATTAACCTGCGGAGTACCATGAGCATAGCCAGTCATTTAGATAGTGGGTTTTCAGGAGTTTTTTGAAATGAAAAGTGGAGGTAGTAGAAGTAATACGGCTTGGTAGTGTGTTCCAGTTTTTGGCAATGGTGCTTGGAAAGAGGGATTTACCAGCATAATTTTTATGCTTGATGACAGTTATGAGGTTCTGGTTACTAGATCTTAAGGCTCTAGAGGGAATGTGGGGCTGAATTAGATGGTGAAGTGCTGCCTTTTTTATAAGGAAAGTAGATGAGTTTGTGTGCTATATAGAGTTGATTGAGTAGAAGTATATGAGGCAACTCAAGCCAGTTGAGCTGCTTAAGGGATAGACAGTGGTGGGACATATATGAGGCTTCAGTAGCAAATTTGGCAATCATGTTATAGCAAAATTCCATTTTGTTTAGATCATTTTGGCAGAGATTAGTCAAGAGGCATACAGGAGGATGGATAGAAGATGATTCCTTGCAATGGTTGCTTTGGTATGTTTAGTGATAATAAAGTGTTTGTTCCTGTAGAGGAGTCCAAGCTTTTTGTTAACTTTCCTGATGGTTTATGCTCTGTGGATGTCGAATTTCAGGTTATTGTCTATTTCTACACCTAGCAGTTTGATGTGTGTGGTTGAACTGATTTGAATGTTTTTGTTGGAGTTGATGGTGAAATTATTATCTAGGGTTGGAGACCTGCCTGGGCTGAAAATAATTAGTTTATTTTTTTTGGGTTTAAGAAGAAGTTTGATGTTAGTGAACCAAGTTTCGGCTAGAGTGAAGTTGTTTTGGATTAGGGTTTACAGTTCATTTAGGGTGGGGGCGGCACATATAAGGGTAGTGTCATCTGCATATTGTACTACTGTGGCAGAGGGTGAGGATGAAGAGATCTGGCTAGTAAATAGAGAAAACAGC
The DNA here is from genome assembly GCF_019279795.1 of Protopterus annectens. Classification (NCBI taxonomy): domain Eukaryota; kingdom Metazoa; phylum Chordata; order Ceratodontiformes; family Protopteridae; genus Protopterus; species Protopterus annectens. The sequence goes on along the minus strand of NC_056725.1, from coordinate 722,708,927 downwards.
AAGCGGCCAAGGTTGGACCCTTGCGGGATTCCTATGGTTACTGGTAACAGGTGGGGCAATTGGTCCACCAGAGAACTGCTTGCTGACGGCCTGATAAATAGCAGTTGAACTATAATATTGAGGAGGGACTTATATTTAGGGTAAATATAGTTTCAAGAAGCATACTGTGGGCTACCATGTCAAAGGCTTTTGATAAGTCTAAGAATATGGAAAATATGAATAGACCCTTGTTTCTATAATGGTTGACCATGTTGGTGAATGATAGTGCTGTGGTGGTACTATGGGAAGGTCTAAAGCCATGCTGAAATATGGAGAGAAGGTGGTTACCTTGAAGGTACTGGATTTAATTGAGTATGAACAACTCTTTCTAATATTTTGGAGAAAGGTGATAGGATTGCTATTGTGCAATAATTGATGAGCTCTAAGGAGTTACCTCCTTTGTGCAGTGGAATATGTGATATTTTCCATGAGGTGGGTACTTTGCATTCTGATAGAGACCTATTTACGAGAATAGAGACAGGATAGGCTATAGCATCAGCTGATATCTGAAGAAAGACTGCTGGTAGGTTATCAGCTGCTAGGGTGGTTGGTTTAAGTTTTCTAAGGAGTTTGAAAATTACCTTGGTGGACACAGAGTGAAGATTAAAAGTGGGGGTGTTTTGTCTATTGGGATGGATTGGGGTAGTTATTGGTGTGGAGCTACTACTACTATTTTGGGCATTGGCAAGGGTCTGGACTGTTTTGGTAATGAATTTGTTAAATTGTGTGGGAATGTTCTCAAGATTATTTGGTAGCACAGAAGTTGGAGTAGTGGATTTTCCATTTATAGTGACCCAGAATTTTTGGGGGTTGTTAGCATATTTTTCTTGCATGTTTTTATAGTAATTAGTTTTGTCTAATTTGATTTGTTTTTTGACTTTGTTACGGAGTTGTAGGTAGTTTTGTCTTGAAGGTGCAGGATTAGTTTTTCTGATATTGAATCCAAGCCTTGTCCCTTTCTTTCATTATCATTTTAATATCTTTTCTTAGTCATGGGGCGTACTTACTGTAATGGTTCGGAAGGGTGCATGATGGTTTTAAGATTTTTAGGAAGGTTCTGTTAAGAATAGCAATTGTCCTCAGCAGGACCATAGGTCATGCTGTTTACCTCATGCATGATGCCATTTATATGCGACAATGAAGCTTGTGAGGTGAAAGAGTTATGTTCATCAGTAAATTGGCATGATCGATGGACATGGTTGAGAATACTTCAGTATTATACCAAGGGTGTTGCAGCTTGTTTAGATGTACTAGATCGAATCATATTGCTCTCAACTTTCTTGGTGAAACAGAGAGGGAGAACTTTCAACTTATCTAAATCTAAAAGAGACATGCTTAATCCTGTTAATCAAAATGGAGGTAGAGATCATTTCAGTCTGGACCACAAGCAACCTATCTAAAACCTTACTAATGAAATTAAGGTACCAAAGACAGCAGGATATCAACAAATGGAATTATAATTAAAAAGACAATGTTAACATTATTCTATGCAGGTCTGTCTTGACCTCATATTCGCATTTGACTTTACTGAAATTCTATTTTGTTGGATTATTTGAAGCATTGTTGTTGCATTCTGGAATAATCTTGGTCTAACTTGTCTCCTTCCTCTTAAAATGATCACAGAGATAAATTTTAAGTGTTAACTCCTCTGTTTCTTACGCTTAATTTTTTTTTTGTTTTTTTTCTGGAGTTTGTAATACTCCAGAGGAGCAAACTACTTTTCTGTCATGATTCTCTCTATTCTAGTAACTTAATATGCTTCTAGTTTCCTGGATTTTTCCTGCTCCATCCTTGAACAAGGACATTCCACTTGCTCTTGCTGACTTGCTGCTTCCCGATCTTCAGGCATTGCAGCACTGACCTCTGATTTGCTGAAGAATTCCATAAGGACATCTGCTGGAACACTGGAAAAATTCCTGAAGATGATTAGAAACGACCCATATAGTCCTCTTGTTTTATCTTCCCTAAAGGCAGCCAGGTCCTTCTCCATTTCCTCCCTCATTGTCCTTATGTCTGTAAACATTAACCTTTACTCGGCCCTGTTTTTCTCCTAACACTGTGCCCCCATTATCCTTTCTTTTGTGAAGACAGATGTCGAGTGGTCATTTAGTATAATGTTTCAGTATTCTATGATTGCCTTCCCATGTTTGCCTGGACTGGCCAGTTTAATCCCTCCCTTTCTGCCATAAACCAAAAATGTTTTTTCTTCTTGTTTCTCACACTCTCTGTGACCTCATCTGTGAACTCCCTTTCAGTCTGCCCCTTTGCTGCTTTCAACACATTTTTCAGTTCTTTCACATTCTGTCATTAAAAAGATAATTATCTCTGAATATTGAACAAGTTAATATTGACCCTTCAGAAAAATTTATGACAGCTCTTTTTTGTGGGGATTTCATACCATTCATTTTAATACTTTTGTCACTGTATGTTTTTGCTATTGTCTATTTAATACAGTGTGTTTTTGCTGCTGTTACATGAGCTGGGAGACTTATAACTACTAACTACTACTACTGTTAAAGTGTAGTTCTTATAACTAAGAATTGCAGGCATGTGTAATGCGTAGATGTTTTAGTCTGTATGAACTGATACTACATGCTATCTGAGACTGTAAACTGATTTTTGCCTTTGCCAGAGAGTAATTGTACTAATAACGAGTCTAGTTGAAAAGGGATGAGTGCACAAGCAGGTATTATGTATGTATCAGCAGATGTCTGATTATGCGATATTTGTTGCACAGAGTTACTGGTCAGAACAGCGTACATTATTATACAATAGTGTATCAAATGTTTAGTTGCTGTGTACTCACTCCTCTATTTTGCAGAAATATTTAACCTGAACTTAAGGTCCCACTCTCATCATATTTTATTCTGTATCTCCCTCTACTTCTGCAGACATCCTCCCCCATGCTGAACTATCTCCCCTACATGAACCTCCAACTGAACTAGAGAGTATACAACTAAAATAAGAAAATCCTGGAAAAATAACCATTTTTACTCAAGGTTTTTAACTTTTATAAATAGCATTCACTGGGGATGGCAGCAGGGAGGGTTTCATTTAGCGCTTGTCTGTCCCGATCCATATCTAACCACTTCTAGTCCTCCTATGACAGAGACGCTGCACAAAGATCCACTGCAGTGTACTTTCATATTTAAACCGTAATTCTAGCACATAATAGTGTTTTATAAACTGGCAGAAAACTAAGCTATGTGCTAACACACTGGCCATTTACTTCATTACGGTTTCTGGGTTAAAACGTACAATCAAGCAATTCCATTACAAATATTAACTGTTTTAGGCACTCCTTACCTGCACTCCTTGGTGCAGCCCACTCCGTTTGCACTCGCTGATGCTCGGCCTCACTTTGCTCCCCACCCTGCCCCCTTTTCCCACCTGCCCCCACTACACCAGAATGTATTTTAACCCTCTTGTCACCTGATCACATCCATAACCAATTAGCTGCTTCTCTACAACTATTTTGGCCACACCCCAATTATGTCTCTATACTTGCTACTTTCACACACAATTGTTTAACCTCACTTACACACAACATATTATTCATACATGCATGTCTTCTCCTCATCCTTATAACTCTAGCCCATAACACATCCATACAAACTAACATACTACAAGTTAGTTCCACATACCATATAACACAAATCTCCGCACACACGGAAAAACACTACAACCTAATTATAAATCCTACATTATTTAATTACAATATTACTCAATACATTCATCTGAAGTACATACCAAAATCATACACGAATAAGATATTATTTAAATCCCACCTGGAAATAGCAAATATTAAGTATGTTCTATTTATTGTAAAAAGGCTACTTATCTCAGGAGACATACACCCTAACCCAGGGCCATACAGTACTATCCTCTCAGCTAAACATTCAGCTGACCTACTAATTTATTAATATCAATATCAGGAGTATATATAATAAAGTACCTGAACTACATGCATTTAAACCCACTACTCTAGACATAATCACCATTTCTGAAACTTGGCTAAAACCATTTACCCAAAACGAGGAAATTATCCCCCCAGGGTATAACATACTAAGACTTGATAAGGTAGGCAAAAAGGGAGGTGATGTTGCAATGCTCTTTAAAAACACACTTAACATCCAGCCACTGCAACCTCCTCTTCCTAAATTTCAAAATGCAGAAACCTTATGTGCAGTCCTTAATCTAAAAAACAAAAAGAAAATTAATATTTTCTGCTGTTATATTCCCCCAGGAAACAATTCTCCCATTACTGAAGAAATTCTACAATGGGCTAGAAAAAAATTTCCGCAAGAAACTATCCTACTTGGGGATGGTGACTGGTTAGCCTGTAACTCTGATAATCCCACAAAGCATATTAACCTCTTTGGGTTCGAGTAACTCATACAAAAACCCACTAGAGTAGACAAAAAAAAAAACACAAACAATCTATCCTAGATTGGACCTTAGTGAATTGCCACAAGCAAAACTAGTAGGCAGGGTGCCTACCAGATGGTCTTAGTGACCACCTGCCCACCTTCCTTTTACGTAAACTCTCCAACTTAACCAAAGCTATAATTTATAAACAAATCAGGAATCACCACGAACTAAACCCCTTAGCTCTTAACAATATCCTAAAACAATGTGACTGGGAACCAATAAGAACCCTAGAATTAGACAATGCAGTTGATTATATTAATAATACTTTCACAAATGTCCTTAACACAGTTGCACCTATCAGAAAAATTAGAGTGAGGGCCCCCTGCTACTTAAATATATCAACTCCGAGATCACACTTCACTACACTACGATGAGTTATGTTGTAGTATAGTACATTAAAAGGGAACATGACTAAGGTTCCAACAGTCATTCATGAAGCATGTAATGGTATGTTTGCCGTTTTCTTCTGTGAAGTGTGATCTAGTAGATCTGATTTTAAATAGAAGCAAGTAAAAAAAAAAAAACAGAAGGCTAGGAGCACTGCTAATGCAGGAAGGGAGACCTACCTGTTCATCATTTGTACAGGAATTCCATGACCGCGTTTATGGGAAAGTTAAAGTTATTAAAGTTGAATTGGATCAGAAACCATTAGGGTTTCAAAGGTCACAAAACCTTACACAGAGTTTTCAATAGATTTTCACATAAAGCACCAAATATTTCAAAGAATGCTGTTAAATCTTCAGAACTAAGATTTGGATATGTACCAAAACAAAGAATTTAAACTAGACACCATCTAACTAAAAGTAAGGAAGATATATACGAGGCTTATCATGAATCCCAATTACAGATAAAAACTGTAGAAAATGAAATTGTCATGTGAACTGCTCAAAGTGTTAATCATGGTATTGCACTTAAAACAAAGAGGAGGAGCTAGTTCTCTTTGGTAAATCTCGCATGACTACTGCTTACTGTGTAGATAACATTCCACTTAAATCCAGCAGTCATTAAGGACATGGATACCCATGTTGATGGCAGACTCTCCTTCGATGACCACATCCCTGTTGTGGTAAAAAAAAAATCTTTGTACCTTGCAAAATGCACCCTTCATGGTGTCTCCTCAAAGTACAGAAAAGTTAGCCCAGCACTACTCCTGCCTTATCAGGCCCATCACTAAATATAATGCACCCTTCAACATGTACCACATTAAGCACCCAAACCAGTTCAAGAGGCCTTGTCATTGCTTCACCAAAAACAGCATAGGGTCTCAGTATTCTTAGACAGTCTGATAGACTAAAAACCCTTTCCTTCTTAGTTGTCCATGCTATGAATGACCCAGCACTCTGAAGTATTTCACTTGCATAACACTAGCAGTATTGTAAACAGTCAGTCTAGGGACCTTACCATATACTGCCACATCAGAAAGATTTCTGTTTTAGGCTGCAGTTATATATCAAACATAATACTTCCCTGGCAACATTTAAAACCATTCTGGATGACTGGATGGGTTATTGCAAATTTTTTCCCTGGATACGAGGTTATATCTGTTTAATGGGAGATATTATTAACCTTCCACTAGTAGTGTGTGGTATGGCTAAGCTTCTTGGTTGTAACTTTAGTAAGGACTTGTGATAGTGTCGCCATTGCTAGAAAGTATGCATCAACTTCATCCACTAGTAAGCCATCTTATACAATCAAAGAAGAATTATTTTGCATGCAATGTCTTTTCTTCAATGGTGATAATGTCATCATTCCATCTCAGAAGTAATGTGCTGTTAAATGTACATAACAGTTCTGGAAATGCCAAGTATAGAGGCACAGCCAGAGATATCGCTTATCAGTCCAACATGCCATTGTAAATAGAACAGGTAGTGTACCATTATATCCTTAGTAGCATGTATAAGAATCAAAGTGAGAAAGAGGAGTTAATGACAAGTAAAATCCCAACATGGTTAAAGTTGTGAGGAACTAATTTCAAGACAGGCTCAACTTTCTAAACTACATTAATTTCTACTCTAGATATCCAGATATCATTATGTTTAGAGATACTACTGCTACACTAATGATTTTTGTGCTCTAATAAATATTATTAAATATTTCACACGATGATCCACAGTTTACTTGCCAAGAATTCAAGCACACTTCATCAAGTCTAAAGTATCCACAGTCTAATGGGTGAGTTACGTAAATAACCCAAGCTGTGTGGAATAGAAGCAGTGCTTTTTGTCATGCTGCCTTTAACTGCAGTGCGATTAATCACAGTTCAAAGGTCAGAAATCTTGCTGCTGACATTTAGTATGCAGATGGTTGCTGTAAATGATGGAGTTTTGGTTTCTGGTTTCAGAAGATGAAAAAAGGAAACAATTAGTTTTATTTCTGTTTTGTACAGTGCCCCTTTCTTCTGTGTTTCTGTGATGTCTGAGATAGTATATGTAGACATTTTGGGTGTACGGCCTGCTCTCCCTAAGGCACTACCATCACCAGTGCAATGCTGAAGTCATCCTGGCATGGCCATACACTACATGACAAGCCACCACTCTCCAGCAGAGCCCAGTGGAGTCATTTCATTGCTGCTATCATCTCAAGAACATGAGATGCTAGTCACACTCAGGGCACCTGGACTTTGGTCAGCACTTTATCCTTCTATGCCACCGATGCAGAAGTTAAAAAAATAGAAGCTGAAGTTATGGAATATTTGCTAAGTGAAAGATTCAGTGTAGAAATTCTAACACTGGTCATATCCCAGCATGATGGAACAACTAGTCCCCAAAGTAAGGAGAAATAAGAGGAGTAGGAGACATCTGAAGAAGAAATATGGACTTGGAAAAGAAAAAGAGATTTAATATGGTGTAATATTTATGCAAAGGATAAAGGAAAACTAATTAATGCAAAAAATAACAGCAGGGAAGATATTTTAAGAGAAATAAAGACAAAGACATCCAGATATGGAAAATTCTGCAATACAAAAAAAATAAGAAAACAAAGAGGAAAAGTAGAAAAGAAGATCAGTAATGAAGAAGTTAAATAAGTAGAAACTGAGGTTTGGATTAGTTGCAAAGTGAAGGATTTAGTATAGAAAATTCAACTTGGATAACAACACAACAGGATAGAGCAATGGACACCCAAATTAAGGAGAAACCAGTGGAGCAGAAAGCATCTAATCAGTTGACATATGAAGATACTTTGAAGGTATATGAAACCAGTGCAAAGGTTCAGTTGGAAACCGGAAACTGGGGCAAATCTGACGGTCAATGCCATGGAGTGATAGGCCACTGAGTTCCTATATAAAAGAGCAACAGATGACACAGGGTGAAACTGAAGAGAATTGACAGTATTATTTAATTATTTATTTATTAATTTATTTATTTAGCATTTGTTAACTGGGTTGGTCCAGCTGGGTAAGAATTTATCCTTTTTCAGTGGGGACCTGAGGGGAAAAGCCCCAAACAGACATACAAATAGAGACAAATTAGCAATATTAAAGAGCAAACAATCTTATGGATAAGAAGAACATAATGTACTCAATGGAATAGTACATAGCTATATATACAAAAATTGTAGTAATAGGTTGTAACAGGAGAAACACCAATAATAAATCCAGCAGGTAAGCAGGAAGGAAGTTAAAGTTGTATGTAATATAATGTAAAGAAACAAGGTATAAGTAGATTAGTGTCTAGAAGAAGAAATGTGTAAGTGCAGGGGCTTCAGAATTGAGGGAAAGTAGAGTGGGAGTGAAAAGTAAAGAGGGGTGACTGCACAAGGGACCATAGGTCAGAAGAGAGAATGGTGCAAGATAGTAGTAGAGGAGGGATGTAGTGAACTAGAAGGAGGGTACAGAAAGAAGAGTAGTTGGATAAATAAGTTATAGAAAGAGGAGAAAGTTCTTATAGATCAGACTTAGTTGTGAAGTGGGTATGTGGAGAGGGAGGGGTTAAGTAGGATGGTTACAGGTACATAAAGGGTTGTTATGGAGGTACACTATCAGGTCATGTTTGAAGTTAGGAAGGGAGGTATGACTTCTAATATGGAGTGGAAGATTGTTCCAGGGAGATGGAGTGTTTATAGAGTATTTTACCTTTGTTCTTGTTGGGTTTATAGACTTGTAGTAAGAGTTTATCAGAGCTGTGCAGGAATTGGGGAGGGGTGTACCAGGAGATCAGGCTGGGCAGAGATGGACAGTAAGAATTTGAATTAAGAATTCAACATCTGTCCGAGGATAGATTCATCACCAGAAACTCTATGCTGTGGGAAATCTTGACCAATGGATGGGAGATCACAGATATGCCCAGGGATTATTACCTCAGTGTCACTGCTCAACAGAGGCAATAATAAATGGTGGGTATAGTTCATACTAAAGGGGTAAGCCACAAAACTATGGGGCTAAAACTAGGCTGTAAAATGCCCTCGGAGCCCCTAGTAGTAGTATATGAACTGAACGATGAAAGCTTGGATCAGCTGACATTTGGTCAGACGGTGTAGGAATTTGAGCCAATGTAATTTTATGAGAGCGGAGCAGTGATGAGATTTATAGGGGCTGCTGGTGACAAATCAAAAGGCCAGGAATTTTCTGTTTCTGTATAGCATGCCCAGTTTTTGGTGTGTTTTCTTTATAGAATGAAGTATGTGGAGGTCTAGTTAGATCTGCTCGTCTATGATGACACCTAGGAGTTCAGTGTGTAAGTCTGGTGTTATGATGGTGCCATTTAGAGAGGATATGAGAGGATATGAGAAAGGTGGATTTATGGTGGGCTAGAGTTTTAGGTAGGAATAGTAAGAGCTTAGTTTTAGAGGGATTCAGGATAAGTTGATTATTGGAGAGCCACTTCTCAATAGAGTGAAATGAAGACTGGGTGATATGGTGGAGGTTATTGATAGAGTCGGAAATGGAGATCAAAGGTGAATCATCTGCATACTGTATGATAGAGGAGAGGTTGCTGGAAGTGTGTAGGTCATTGGTGAAGAGGTTGAAAAGGAGGGGACCAAGAATTGAACCTTGAGGAACACCGGTCTGAACTGGCAGAAAGGGTGAGAAGGAATTTTGCCATTTAACTGCTTGTAGGTGACTGGACAGGTAACTTGAAAACCAATTTAGAGTGGGGATGGAAATGTTCAGCTGAGAAAGTTTATGAAGTAGAAGGTTGTGAGAGACAGTATCGAAAGCCTTTGAGAGATCTAAGAAGAGGCAGGACACAAGTTTATTATTGTCTCTGGCCTCAGCTACAGTATGAGAGAGGGATAAGAGTGCAGTGTTAGTAGTGTGTTTGGGCCTGAAGCCGTGCTGGGTGTTGGTTAAAAGATGGTTTTGAGTAAGGTGGGAAAGCAGTTGAGAATGGATACACTTTTCAAGAATTTTGGAGAGAAGAGAAAGAATAGCTATGGGACAGAAGTTAGATGGTTTTGTGGAGTTACCTCCTTTATGTAGTGGGATAGTGAAGTATTCCTTCCAAACAGAGGGGACAGTGGATTCTTGGACTGAGTGGTTGATTAGAATGGTGATAGGAAGGGCAATAGAGTCAGCAGCAAGTTTAAGGAATTGGGGGGGTAGGTTATCAGGGGCGGGAGAACAAGGTTTGAGTTTACTGAGGAGAGTTTTAATATACCTAACAGAGACAGGTTTGAGCATGAAGAGGTCTGAGAGGTTAGTGAAGTCAGATTGGGAATGTGAAAAAGGTGTGGGTCTGGTAACTGAAGTGACAGAACTGGAAGTGGAATTAGAGGTGGGATTGGGGTTATTAGAGGTGTTAGGTACTAGTTTAGAAATGGTATCAATGAAGTAGTGATTTAAATGGATGACGGTATCTGAGGGAGATTGATTGGGAAAAGGGTTGGGGGTTGTGGGTGAGCCAGGGTTAAGAAGAGTTTTTATGGTTGACCAGAACTTCTGGGGGTTAGTAGTTTGCAGAGATTGGTCAGACAGGTAAAACTTTCTTTTGTCCTGGTTGACACTTTTTTTTGTAAGGTTTCTAAGGTCCCTATAAGATTGCAGGAGGGCAGGAGGTACAGCCTTATTAAGTTACCAAACCTACCAGTTGTAATCCTCCTATGATGAATTAAACAGTACTAGAATGTATTATCATGTTCTGTCCTGAGAGCTTTATCAAGCCATAACAGATCTTTCTTTATTTAGTGATCATTCCATTTTTATGAATACTTATTCAGTCAAGAGAGAAAGATGCTTGGAAAAAATACTGTGCACAGATCACGATAACACAGCGGGCGGCCACGGTGGTGCAGTGGTTACCATTGCCACCTCACAGCAAGAGGTTCTCTGGTTCTATCCTTATCTGGGGTGCCTTCTGTGCGTAGTCTACATGTCCTCCCTGTGGTCGTGTGGATTTCCTCCAGGTGCTCTGGTTTCCTCCCACATCCCAAAGACATGCTGTAGGTGGATTGGATACTCTAAATTGGCCCTAGGCATGAGTGCGTGCGTGTGTGTGCATTCTGTGGAAGGTTGGGTGATGGGCTGGCAACTCAACACCGTAAAACTCCACTGCCAGTCATGAGCAGACAGATGATCTGCTGTGACGACCTCTAACTAGGAAAAGCCGAAAGAAGAAGATCACGGTAAAAAAGCCATTTAGCTTTTCCTACAGACCTTGATGAGACTGAGTAACAGTAAGTTACATCATTAATGTTCTGTGATTTAGCTGTAGAGGATTTCTGATGATTATTCTGCCAATATATTTTCCGGAAGTCATAAGGAAATGCAGCCACTGTCGATAACCACTGGGGTAAGAAAGGTCATAGATGCAAGGGGGTGACAATGATGTTCAGTATCTTACATCACGTCAGCTGGTTAGCTGACTGTGCACACATTTCAAAAATAAGTAAGTTCTTACTTAATTGAGTAAAGACTTGTTTTCTTAAAGGTGGTAAGTACCACTAAGGAACCCTGGCAGCTTTGGGCAAGAAATCAATATCTTTATAGTCAGCCAAGACAAACCTATCACATTTATACTGAATGACAATCAGCTCACACCTCCTTTAGGAAAAGGAGGCAAATTAGGCATTGACCTTGCATGTCATATAGGCTCACTAAGAAATGCAGCTAAGCACTACTGACTACAAAATCATTGTTCAAATGTCAAATGTAATCCTTTTCCCTCTGTTCTGTTACACTACAAAGGCAAATAAGTGTTTCAAAAGCATTCTTAGCCATAGAAAGGCATGTGAGGAGGTCCAAAGCTTTTGTTACTCCTCATGAACATGTTAAATCTCTGTGTCCTCTCGTTCCATTACAGTGTTTGAGTGACTTCACTGTAAAACCTCTGCCCAAAACACGGACCATCTATCACAAAGAATATTGGAGACTATCAGTCTTACTCCTGTCCATTCATTTAATGATTGTGGAAAAGGATATGTCTGGCCAGTGAAAATAAAAATGCAGGCTCTTGTGTAAGACTCACTATGGAATCCTGCAGAGCTCATAGCTGTCCCTCATTTTGTAGAACATCCCTAATTTTACCTCACAAGTTTATCCTGTTCTGAGAATGTTTTGATTTTCTGAAAAATGACTGAGGACTGCAGTCTATCACTAATTATAGAGATTAGATGTTTATATTTCTTAATATAATTTTCAGAAAATACATGTTGAAGCAAAACATGTTTGTCTGTTAACTTTCTAAATAAATTAGAGACATATTTACGAATCATCCTAGGTTGTGGGCCTTTGTTCCCACAATTTTGGCTTTGTACAGAATTCTTAATTAAATACGTTTAGAGGTATGGATTCCTGAAAATACAAAAATACCATCTTACTGTAGTCTCTTACCTACTGCTGCTTACAGATACACGCACATACACGGACAGTCTGCCAACAGCCATGATCATTGCTAATTTGCCTAAAGCCTTCAAGTCAGTCCCATATCATGTTTAGAACTCTATTTATGTGGATTAGATCAGAAAATATTAAAAGTGCTTCATCACCTATGTAAGTAGTGGAATATTTAGAGAACTGAAATGTCAGCCAGCATTGCACCATATTCAGCTGACCTGCAGTGTCTCACCATACTCAGTTTTAGGAATCCTATTGTCTGTTCTATAAATAAACATAATCTAGCTTTCTATTCTTGAGAAAAAACACTTTCTTATACTTGCAGATCTTGTCAGTCTGGTTGTCTGACCATTCACCTACCCCAAGCTGTCAAACATTAACCTCGAATAAGGCAGGTGTAATTATTCATGTCAAGCATTTGGGCAAACATGCATGCTTTGAATAAATCAAAGCCATGCTCAGCTGATACGGTTCCTGAGACTAATCTACTAATGGCACAGATCAAATAATTCAGACACCTTGAAGTCTAGATGGATGTCTGTCATTCTTTTAAAGGACATATTAACAAAGTGAATTGATACATACCACATAACTAGAAAACCTTAACAGGGTAAGCTCAAGTAACAGCTGGAAACATTTTACTAATTCCAGTACTGCAATATGCTATTACCTTCATTATCACAACTCCTCCATAAGCCAACAGGAGCCACGTATATTGTATAAAATCAATATACAGAGCTATGTTGTGTTCAGAGAGAAGGGGCACTCCAGTATAACTTTCACAAGAAAGAATGCTTGCTCATCACCCCAATGGCAGATTGTATAAATCACTTGGGGCTAACAGTGGGGACCACAGCCAGTCAAGAAGAAAATAGTTTTAGTTTCAAAATGTCATCATGTTCAGTACAGTTAAATCATTTTGGTCATCTCCAATGCTAAACATAACAAGCAACCAGTCCATATAATGCTATACCATATCTAGGTGTAAAAAAGTAAATAACACACACCATGGCAGTCTAGCTTAGGTGTAGATGAAAGCAACATACCTTCTCCATTTCCTTAGTTTAAGGTCTGATACTAAGTGATTGTATACATTTGTGTGAAATAAAATGGAATATTTACTTCCTCTGTTTTTTTTAAATATGTTTTCAGGCAACCAGATTTGGGGAGGGGGGGTGCTAGATGTGCTGTGGATGACTACAACTTTTCCTCTTAATTTGCTCAGTTTAAGTTTAGACAGAAAAGGGCTAGTTGGGTATTTTTGTGAAATAAATTAGAATATTTACTCTCTGGCTAATCTTTGTGTAAAAGAACTTTGGAACTACCCTGACTTCACAGAATGTCCTTGTCATTGCCTAATATGTTTGGGCCACAACTTGTTTACCTGGGTTGTAGTCTAGCTTTACAAGACTAGTGTGTATTTAAGTTAGGATATTTACTCTGTGTGTATTGTTTATATGAAACCAAGTTGAAACTGTTGTTGATTTTGCAGAAAATCCGTGACTTTAGTCTGTACCTCAAACTTTGTGTTTTGTATGGCAAATCATTGAGGATTGCACTCATTAAATGGAAAGAGTAGGCTAACTGTGGACGAAAGCAACTTGCCTTTTGGTCATTTGCTGAACTAGTATGCACTGATGCAAAATAAGCTTTGGGTACTGTTTGTGTGAATCCAAATCAAAACTGTCCCCAGCTGTGCCTCATTTTGACCTTTTCCTCATAAAAATTGTGGATGTCTTGCAAATCTCTGACATGGCAAGTCATTAAATAATGACAAATGTTTGAGCTTCAACCACCATATCCTTTAGAAAATGCACATCAGTGTAAAACTCATTATTGTAGCAACTTTCTGAGTATATATGAACAATATAAGAGCAACCCTACTTCATCACAACCTGTACAAATGCTCAATTCTCACCAAACCATTCACATTGCATACCACATTGCATCCATTCAGTCATCTCTTTATTCATTGTGCTCAGACTTCAGCTCTTAATATTACTTCCTCCAGTTCTACCTACAAACCTTACTTCAATCTGTACATCTTCTCTAATTCCCAAACCATTGTGTTACAAACCAGAACACAATTTAAACCCACACAACCTATCTCCCTTAACCTAGACTTTGATTTCCATAGCCACAACTACCTAAGAGGAGTAGGCACGGGGATGTACGATAATGAGGAGCTAAATGCTTTTACTCTTGCCTTCTACCCACTTGCTAATGTTAATTTATTACTGCCTCACTATGTGCGCAATATGATGTTTGATATGGAGCAAGACAGTTACTGTCAGTTAATATAATAGACTATTTTTTTTCTTAAAGGAATTTCATCTCCCTACTTAATACCTTCCAGAATTCCCTTTCCATGGGCCTGACATAAGTGGAACAGTTACTGGACCCTGAGAATCCAAAATACATTAAAAGCAGTGTGGATGTACATACTTCAGTGCTACACACTATTTTAAATGAACACCAAACAATCCTCTCCTCTGCCACAGTGCAGGACCAGAACCTAACCATTATGAAGGAGTGGCATATGATAAAAAGATTCTGGACATGAGGTCTTCCATGGCTAAGACTGATAGAAAGGTGTTCATAGAAAATACATTTCAGAGAAATAATCTCAGTTTGCAGGGTTTGCAAGAAGGGGTGGAAGATCCTGAACCTATTGCATTTATTGCACTGGAGTTAGAAAAGGTTCAGGGATTAGCTTATCCTACTGTCATCGAGACAGCCCACAGAATTACGTTGAGGATACAGAATGAAAACATTACTTGGCAGTTCTTCATTACACTTTTGGACCTCAATGATATAGATCAGATCTTGCGTAAGGCTAGAAAGGCTGGGTATTCCTGACAATAGCAGGTTGTAAAGTTCGATTTTACACTGGATTACAGCTCTGCCTTACATTTTAAAAGGTAAGCATTTGTGCCATTGATGAGGAAATGCAGGGAACCGGGGTTATCTCTGCAATGACATTTTCACTATATTATGGACTCGGTACACTGGCCAAACAAACCTATTTTATCAACCTGCAGAAGCATTTCTTTCCAATTACACCAACACAGATGGGAAGTAAGTATAGAGGTGCTCAGACAGAAAACACTTCTTTCAAGGATGCACTCATCTCAGATGCTAAAAGGCAGGGCAGACCTACCACAACATCTCCTAGCAAATCACCACAAAATAAGAAAGGGAGAAATGTCTTCACTAAAAGAATACAGGGCATAAGTAATGTGTCCTATGCAGACTGCCTCAAAGCCCTGTCCTTGTATTTTTGTCTCCTACAGGCTGTTGAGGAGATATCTATGCCAAAGCATTGTCAGACCCTACTCTGATGGACCTTCTGCATATTCACAAAACAAACAGCACCAGAATTGCAAGTTCTAAAGACTTAAACCTTGTCTGTGTTATAAGTGGGACCTGCTGGAGAGATAGGTATGTATCCTAGAGACTACCCCTTTTCTGGAACAGGCTCCCCATCCATGTGAAGCAGAGTTCCTCCCTAACCCAATTCAAGTGCAACTTTGACAACTGGATGGGAAACAGCACATTCATCCATGGTTTGGGACCTATGTCCCCTGCTTGTAAATGCTTCATCTCCCAACCTCTTGCTTACACTTATCAAGGGTACCACAACTTGTCAGGGATTTGGGATGCATGGCTAGGCTTAAAAAGGCCCTTGTGGTCATTAGCCTATTAAATCTATGAACCTATGTGGTGATGAAGCAAGCTAGGTCCAGTATGAGTATGCAGAAGGATGTGGGTCCAAAGGCATTTGTTCATTCAAGTGTGTAACTCTGGAGCAGATTTGATATCTTAATTCATAGCTGTCATTTATCCCAGAATAACGCATCTGATATGGAGTTTAATAGACCTGATTCTCTTTTCTGGAGATTTCTCAGATAGAATAAACCCATTGTGATTGGAGTCAAGCTCAGGGAATTCTTTGTTGATGCCAGGGTGACTGCACTATTAAATATGTATGTGTGTATATATTTATATATATATATATATATATATATATATATATATATATATATATATATATATATATATTTATATATATATATATATATATATATATATATATATATATATATATATATATATATATATATATATATATATATATAAAATATATAAAATATACACACACAGGTTACCACCTAAATATAGTATGGGCACCCCATGTCAGAGACCAAACATTTTCTAACTGACATTAATGGGTTAATCAAGCCCTTATTACTGTAATGTATGACTATCATTTAGCATTAATACTGTTTTCTTGTATTTGTGATATTATCTCATAGCAATATTGCTCTCATATGTTTATAGCTTTTCTGTTCAAGGGGGAGAGGAGAGGTTCTGTAGCATTAAAATACATTTTTCAGTAGTCCTTTCTCTTTTTAGGGGTTCTATTATTCCAATGAGTTTTACTTTAAAGGGCATTTCACTTGATGCATACATTTCTTATCAGAGTAGCTTGGATAGATTAAATTGAGCTGATCTTTCGCATAAGAATTTTATTTTTTATGGCTTAAGTGTTTATTTTTATTTTATTTTTGTATTGTATCCCTTAATTCTGTTTTTTCCTGAGCAATTTATGCGTGCTGACTGCAGAAACTAGTTAATGAATAACTATGGCTCCAAATACTGGATTTAGTCAGTTGGCAGCAAAGGTAGTTGTGCAAAAAATAGTTTCTCACCTGGAATGTACATGGGTTAGAGACATGTTACAAAAGAAACTAAATGAAGATATTAATAAAACAAATGCTTAAATAGTTCTGCTACAAAAAAACTAAGATTAAAGATGATATGATTTTTTTTTTTTAATTATGGACAAGTCTGGGGAGATCTGGCGTGACTAAAAAGAGCAACACTGGAGGGCTACCATTGATTAATAAACATTTTGGAAATATATTTTTGGAAGAAAGGATGGGCAATATGATTAGAAGGCCAATTCTGACAGTACAAGTATTTGACTAATATATTAGTGAACATTTTTATGGATCAAATGTTAACTTGGACCATGCATGAGGGAGTTATTTTTAGGAACTTGGAAGAAATATCACTACCTAAACACAACCTTCTTTATAGCTGGAGATTTGACTGTGACACCTGATCCAGTGTTGGATGCGATATCAAAGGGGAGAAAGAGGTTTCCCCAAAGCTCCCAGCTGTTTATGGTTTGTGAATCAACTGGTCTACTGGATGCTTGGTGGATCCTGCAACTATATGAAACAAACTTTGGATTATATGAGTCGGAGAATAATTGTTTCAATAAACCATGTAATGAGAATATTTTCTGATCATAGTATGATTTTTCTGGAGTTGGTGTAAATAGAGCTTCTATTACCTGTAGGATTAATCTGCTTTTGTTTAAATATCTGTATATGGATAGGGAATGTAGGAAGTGGATATAGTATTACTGGTTGACAGACATTGTACTGAAAAATAGGAAAAGTTAAAAAAAAATTGTCAGTAAGACATAGCTGTTAGAGATGCAAAGACAGGTTCAATGAGCTGGAAAGTAGGATAGAGCAAAATGAAAGGGCCTGCAGGAAAGCTGGTTGTACAGACAAAATTTTATTACAAAATATTACTCACCTTAAGCTTGAGAACAGGGCATTACAGTTTGGCTGGATGCATGATAAATGGGAATGGTGTTTATTAGTGGGCTATGTGCATAAAATCACATAAATTACTTCTATGTAAGCTGGCAGAAAGGCAGCAAGAAATTATAAGAGCTCCTATAAATTACAAATGGAATTTAATGCATTAGCCATGAGGAATCAACATGTGCATGTTTAATAGATATAGGGATCTCTATGTCAGAAGGTCATGACAGAATAGTGGATATTAAGATGTGTTTCACAAAGCCACATATAGCACAAGTGACATATGAAGATAAAATCAGTTTGAGTGCACCCACTTCCTTACAGGGGAAATATACAAAGCAACAGAAATTTTGAAATGTCACAGGGTATTGGAGCGTGATAGCATTCCCATGGTTATTAATAATTTGGCCAATGAAAGAATACATTGGACAATGATGTATTATGGTTGAAAAAGCAAAGAGAGGCCCCTACCTGGTATAATGCAAACCATTTTGAACTTTGTGGAAGTTTCTAGATCTATCTAAATGAGAATAAACCCATCAGTTTAATAGGACAGCAAAGGAAGACAGGAATCAGGACATGACTGGATACATATTCAACATTGTCATGAAGGTTAAATACATGGCTCTTTATTTCTACTTCTCTGTCTCTCATGACAGATGACAATCTGGATATCCAACAAAACTTCATAAGGTAGAAAATATGTAAATGTTACTGGCTAAGGTTAACTTTTTTTCTGATGATTCAGGTAGTTAATATGATGCTTTTACTTATAATGTTATTTATTTTTGGACACCTGTTGCAAATTGTGCATAAAATTAAATTCTTTAATAATCTTTAGAAATTTATCTTAGCATTCATTTGAAAGAACAGGACACAAAGGTCAGGAGGAAAAAGTTACATGTGCTTATAGAGAAAGGAGGCTTAGGTGTGCCAAACATAGATATCTGCGTTAGAGTAGCAAATGATGTGCAGTTCATTAGAGCAAGAACCCACCCACATCCTGTATGGTTTTGGCAGGAATTTGAGGTAATTATTTCATGGGAAGTAAGCCAAAGTAATGGAGATCTGAATAGATTATACGACACAAGCAGCTTAGAACACTGGTTATCAAAGGTTGGAAAGGGAACATTTAAGAGTAAACCTATACAAGGATTACGAGAATGTATTTTGCAGA
>NC_056725.1:722662385-722687385 GCF_019279795.1 Protopterus annectens | reverse complement strand
CCCAGGGCCAATAGCCTAGTACCTAACTATGAACCTACCTAAATATATATATATATATATATATATATATATATATATATATATATATATATAGCTGCATAGGTATGTACTAGGCTAATGGCCCTGGAGCCTTTACAAACCTAGCCCCTAGAAGTGCCCTGGAATTGTGCCACCCGATGTTAGTTCCCAGTGCCTCTATCAAGTAGAGCCACTGGAGTGATCCCCAGGAATTTTCTATTTCCATCCACTCATCAAGATTTCTATTGAAGAGGGCCAGTGAGGTGCTCTGCTTGACATGTATGGGAAGTCTATTCCAGAGCATGGGCAGTCTCTGGGTTATGAATCTGTCCCTCCAGCACATTCTGTTGATTGTAGTAATAAGATTGAGGTCTCTGAAGTGTCTGGTGCGGAGGGATTAGGATTTCTTTAGATGTAGCTTTTCTAACAGAGCTGAGTCAGACATGGCTTTGTAAGTCAAGCAAAGATCGTCTCTTAGTAAAGGATACGAGACAGAGAATAGCCGGAGTTTTTTGAGTCTGTGTAGGACATGTTTTTAAGGCCAGGGATCCTCATCATGAGTTACTTTTGTGGCCTCTCCAGCTGTTGCAGGTATCTAGTGAGATACATGCCAAATGGGGCATTATACACAATGATGTATGTATGTGAGTCTATGTATATATATTTATATATATATATATATATATATATATATATATATATATATATATATATATAAATGGATCCCTATCATATAACTGAAACGCATTTGACTGAAACCATGAGACTGAAATTTCAAAAGACTGAAAAGCCACTTGACTGAAACCCATAAGACTGAAACCCATAATACTGAATTTCAACATACTACATTATAAACTGGACCATATAAAACCAGACTAGGTGGGTGCTATACCCCCACATACCCCCCAACTCTATGTACTAACTCCATGATTGCAATACAATGGGGAAAAGGGCATATACCTTTTGCGTACCTTACAGTAGTCTACATGCTACCACAACTATGCCCTTTTTCCCACTGTAGTGCGATCCTGGAACTAGTATATATAGTTGGGGGTGTGGCGGGACATATTCCCCAGCATTGGGGGGTGTGGGGAGCATAGTGCCCCCATTTAGTCTGGTTTTATATGGTCCAGTTTAAAATTTAGTATGTTGAAATTGAGTATTATGGGTTTCAGTCAAGTGACTTTTTTCAGTCTTTTGAAAAATTTTGAAACTTCAGTCTTATGGTCTCAGTCAAATGAGGTTTCTATCAGATGATAGGGATCCATATATATATATATATATATATATATATATATATATATATATATATATAGATATATATGTGTGTGTGTGTGTGTGTGTGTGTGTGTGTGTGTGTGTGTGTGTGTGTGTGTGTGTATATATATATATATATATATATATATATATATATATATATACAAAACTGACAATTAAAAATCATGATTTGCAAATAAGTTGAAAGCAAAAAGCCAAAAGGCACATAGTCTAGATACAGAAGCTACTGACAAAATAAATATCAACAAAAGTATAAAAGCCTTATATCATACTAAGTTCATAGGTTCATAAGTTGGTACTAGGCTATCAGCCCTAGTACAAGCCTAGCCATAACAATTCCTTGGCTAGTTCGTCACACAATATTTCTTGCAGGTGGTTAAAGTCCCCCTGAATCTTGACTCCCTCCATACTCAAGACTTAAATATATCAACTGAATGGACATTTCATCTCAAAGAAGAGAGAGAGGTTCCTACAGATGGGAATTAATGATATCACAAAAAGAAAACAAACCAGAAATAGCCAGTACATCCACCAAACATGGATGTATATATACACGGGATCACTACTAAATCCTGAATACTTACAATACCGAAGACCGGAATCCTGAGACCAGATACCAAAAAGACGAAAGACCGGAAGACCACAAGGGTGAAATTTAAAATCCTGAACACTACACTAAACATACACCACACACATACACATACACACACCTTCACCGAAAATGCAAACTTACAAACCTACACTGCGCCCCCCACACCTCCCCTACTTAAATATTCTAACTCCAAGGTTGCGCTATACAGACAAGCACATGTAAACACCACCACATACCTACACACACACACACACACACACACACACACACACACACACACACACACACACATCACAGTCACAATACACACTTACACACACACTAAAGCCCCTAACCGACACAACCAAACATAGATACTTACGTAACCTCCTGACAGCTCCATACTTCGCGATTTTGAAATTCGTGCTTCTGGTCTTCCGGTCTTCTCGTCTTTCGGGTATTTGGTCTCAGGATTCCGGTCTTCAGTATTGTAAGTTATCAGGATTTTGTAGTGATCCCATATACACATATGTATGTACTTATTTATTTATTTTACATTTGTTGACCAGGAATGTCTGAATGAGCCGAAGCCCTTTTTCAGCAAAGGCCCAGGGAGAAAAGCTCCAGTACATGCATATAACATTTAGTCATTGATTACAGATATTACACAAGTGGCATTTCTGAGAGTTTACAGATTACCTTTAGTCTTCATACAAATATTATTTAAGTAGAAAAAATGTTAAAAACAATTAGATTACAGCCATAACAATTTTTTAAAAAGTAACAATTAGTATAAAACAGCAACATAGGTGTTTTTTTTTTTTTTTGCAATTTATCAAACAGGATACAGTACATGTGTAATGAAGAGGAAGACTGAGATTAGTGAAGGTGAAGTCAAGAGATTTCAAGGAGGGTTTGAGCACTGGCAGATCCATTTCCTGTTGAAATATTATTTTAGAGTTAGTCTAAATGTTTTGGGATGCATGTGTGTTCTAATTTTGTGGGTAAGTTTCTTCCATTCAATAGAGGGGTGGTAGCTGTATAAGTTACATTCTGCTTTAGATTTGGGCTTATAGATTTTTAAGAGGTCTTGTGAAGAGCTTTGGAGGTTTCTGGAAGGAGCATAGTGGGAGATAATAGAGTGTAAGACTGGACAGAAGGATGGCTGGTAAAGAATTGATTGTATGGTTTGAAGCTGAGAGAGAAGGAGGAGGTGGGGTAGTTCTAGCCAGTTTAAATATCTTAGAGAGAGACAGTGGTGTGATCTATAGGATTGTTGGGTTGCAAATCTGGCTACTTTGTGATATGTAGTCTCAAATCTAGTAAGCAGAGAGGAGTTAAGTTTAGTAAGAATGTGTGAGCAATATATTAAGCAAGGAAGAAGGTAGGCATGAGTGAGGGCTATTCTAGCTTCCTGAGTAAGAAATTTGTTATTTCTATATAAAAGACCTAATTTAAGGTGAGTTTTCCTGATACAATTATTTATGTGGAAGTCGAGTTTTAGTTGGTCATCAATTGTGATACCAAGGAGTTTTGAACTAGGTTCAACTACAATAGGAGTCATGTTGAGTGACAATATAGTAAAAGAGGTCTTTATGTGGTTGGCTGTTTTAGGGAGGAAGAGTAGAAGTTTTGTTTTTTAGGGTTGAGGATGAGTTGGTTGTTTGACAGCCATGTTTCTACTGAGCTAAAAGAGGACTGGGTAGCTGTTAAAAGTTCAGAGTTGGAGTTAGCTATTGTTATCACTGTAGAGTCATCGGTGTATTGTATAATAGACAAGTGTGGGCAGGAGGTATAGAGCAGGTTTGTGAAGATGCTGAAAAGTAGTGGTCCTAGATGGATCCTTGAGGGACACCCATTTGTACTGGAAGGGGAGTAGATAAAGCAGTGTCCCATTTTACAGATTGGAGTTTATCTGTTAAATAGCTTTCAAACCATGCCACTGTTTCAGGGGAGAAGTTGAGGTAAGATAGTTTGTTAATAGTAGAGGGTGACAGCCATTATCAAAAGCTTTTGAAAGATTAAGAAAGAGACAGGAGATACGTTTTTGGTCATCTCTAAACAGGGAAATAGTACTGAGAAAGGTATATGTATGTATATGTATATATATATTTGTTTGTGTCTTTCGGCTTTTCCCGGTTAGGGGTTGCCACAGCGGAACTCCGGTCCGCTAATGATTGGCAGTAGATTTTTACGTACTGGCTTGCCGGGCCTAATGCACAACCTTCAACGAAGGAACGGCCATTCACTCATGTCGCTACACAGAAGACACTCTAACTGAGAATCGAATGGGCAACGTCTAACTGTGAGGCGACAACGCTACCGCAGCACCACCACCGCAGTATATATATATATATATATTTACATACATATATAGGCCCCATAAGGACACACAGTCTTTCAACTGCAAAGTTTCTAAATGCCCACAAATTTTTAAGTATATATGGATACATTCCAGCTGTTTTAGCCTTTAATAAACTCACTCTGACAGCATTAGTATATTGTTGGACTATTCTTGAGAAACATAGAGCTTAAGATCAAACATGATATCCAGAAATACTAAGGTGCCCACAAAATATCCGAAATAACCAAATGGTGAAAATATCACTCAAACAAACCATTCAATAAAAACTGCAAGAAAAATTCTGACAAGCTGGAGTTTTCAATGTGTAATACCTTAAACTTCCTATAGTAGAGGCCCGTGAGCCTCTATCACAGGAGTCATTTGCATATATCCCATGAACCTCTTGGCTAGCTTTTTTCTTGCAGTTTTATATATATATATATATATATATATATATATATATATATATATATATATATATATCGAACTAGAAACAAAAATGAGCTGGAAGGAGCAGACCACCCAGGAAAATGTAAGACCATATTATTAGCAAACGCTTTCGGAGCGCAGAATGTCACTCCTTCTTCAGACATAAAATACCAAAAGAAACTTTCAGCCATCTTAATATATCCTAATAAAGATGTTAATTATTCAATCACACATAATTAATTATACAACTTCAATTGTATAAAACAACCAGGTGAAATCAACCTTTAACTTTTAAATGAAACTGCACTTAATGCAGAGAACTGGATCTGGAAACACTGTGTCTGCACCTGTCATAATGCCAGTAAACACCCACCGGGTGTGATTGAATAACATCTTTATTAGGATATATTAAGATGGCTGAAAGTTTCTTTTGGTATTTTATGTCTGAAGAAGGAGTGACATTGTGCGCTCCGAAAGCATTTGCTAACAAAACGGTCTTACATTTTCCTGGGTGGTCTGCTCCTTCCAGCTCGGTTTTGTTTCTAGTTAGTTGTTTGTTGCTGCATTTTATTTTGGTTTCTATATATATATATATATATATATATATATATATATATATACACACACACACACACACACACACACACACACACACACACACACACACACACACATATATATATATATACACACACACACACACACACACACACACACACACACACACATATATATACACACACACACACACACACACACACACACACACACACACACACACGCACGCACACACACACACACATATTCACACACACTTGTATGCTTTTTTATGGTCTCTTTCTAAATATTTTACTTTTCATGTTTATAGTATAAGTTTGCATCTCTGTTGCAAACTTTTTTGATGTTGTACGTGCTGCTTTTTTGATACCTTGCACTACATTCAATTCAGACCTCTGCATTTGGAATATAGAATTACTGTCAGCCTTTCAGCATGTTTTTTTTACTAAGGTTATCTTGTGGAAACTCCCAGTTTGCAGAATGCCGATATTAAGTATTTGCATTTGTCTACTTTCAGGCATTGTGTTAGTTTTTAAATGAAAGCTTTCTGTAACACTTCTCAGACCTTTTGTAATATGGCCCTAAATCTATACTAAGTAATGTATAATGTTTCTAAATGGTAGAATTATAAAAAGAAATCATATTTCACAAACATTCCAACCTGCAAGAATACTTGATTTATCAAATATTAACAAAACTTGTTTTAGTTACTGCTCTGACTTAGCAACACAAGTCACACATATAGTTGTGATCATAATTTTAAGAATTAAATTTCTAAATTAATGACCACAGCATCTCATATAATATGACTTCCTCCTTTATGGTAACCATTTAAATTCCAGTATAATTATTCAAAAGAACAAGTTTAAGTAAATAAGTACCATTTATGAACCACAGAATAATTATGTGTATCCAATATAAAATCATAACTACTAACAGTTAATGAGCAATATTGTTATAAAGAAGAAACTCTTGTACAGTGAACATGTAAGAAAAAAAAACAAAACAAAACATCATCCGGTTTATGCAAACTCTGATGAGCTGTATTACAAACACTTCCTTAGATGAAATGAAGCCCGCAGCCATGAAACTACTTTACATTTATTAACTGACTGGGGTAATTTCAAAAAATAAACTAATTTAAATAATCACTATCAGTATTGTAACAAGTTAGACAAAGTGGTAAGGCATTTATTTATTCATCCATGCAAGTTATAAGAAGAGATGACCATTTCATTTATGATAGCAGGTAGGATAAGCAGTGTAGCATTCATGCAATCATTTAGGCAGGCTTTTACAGGAGGTGAGGCATTCACGACAGTACTTATTACAAGCTATGGGATCACTTAAAGCATCCATTTCTTTAGCAGCAAGGTGATCCAGTGAAACAGAGCATTTAAACACATATTACAGAACAAGCATTGAATTGATTCATGACAGCAACTCTTATCAGCTGTGGCAAATGTTAAAGCTTTCATTTCTACCACAGAAAAGTGAAGCAGTAAAGTATATTAGCACTGAAACAAATTGTACAACTTGTTGTAGAACTGAGATGTGATTAAATAATGGGAATCCCATAACACATCTGCTGTTGCTTGTTGATGCTCAATAGATGCTGAGTCACTCTAATTACCTTTTAGCACACTGTCCCTCTTTTCCACTGCTTATTTTCCTGATATGGTGAAGAAATGCTCTAGCTCAAGACTTACTGTTATGCAGTTTAACCAAATGTGGCGTGCTATGTAGGCAGACAGATTTGTACAGGAACTCAGACCGTTGATGGTAGTCAGGTCAGGGTTAAGGAGGACAAGTTGGAAGGAAGTAATGCAGTGGGTAAGGTGGAGTTAACTGGAGAATTAGATAAGGTTAGGCAGGAGGCAACTGGTATCTCTTGGTGTGGGATGTGTTCCGACTCACACTCAAGTGACCAGTGGTATATTCAGGCATTTTTGGTTTCTGGAAGTTGAGTTCGGAGTTGCTGTGGACTGGGAAGTAACAAAGTGTTTTTTTTGGCTGGTCTTTCTATGGGGAGTTAAGGTGAGTGCAAGATGAGGTTGGGGGGTTTGCGGTAGTTAATCTTCATGCTGTCATTTTCACTGTAATAATTTGTGTCACACACTGAATTTGGCAGTGGTTTACTTAGGGAATTACATTTTAGATGGAATATGCATAGGTGAGAATGTTAAGTGCAGCAGTTCAGTTTCTTGATATAAAAGATTGTGTCTAGGTGGTGCGGTACAGGTCTGCTACTGTAGTTACTTAATTAGTTGAATTTCCAAGCTTGAGTGGTTACCATCTGATGGAATTAGTTGTATTTGTCGGTACCCTTGGGCTGGTTGCTGTACACATGTGAGTGGAAGGCCTGGGATAGCATGGTTAGGAAATTCTGTGAATTGTAGTATAATATGGTGCACCTGAGAAAGGCTATTTTGTTTGCTGCAAGACAAGGTGAAGGGGAGGGGCAATGTGTGTATTTGCCACCAGTTAGGGGTTGGTGGTGGGTTGCATTTAGTACATTTTGCATAAAATCAGTGCCATTTATTCAGATACCAATAAGCCTTTACCAAGGGACTGATGGTGGATATATACTAATGTTTTTCCTGCAGCAGACATGGTCCCAAATCATAGGAGTTGCAGAAAGAGGAGCAGGGACACTCAACTGTCAGGGTCAGAGCCACTTAAGATTATTGCTTAAACACACATATATGACAGCCCAGAGAGCCTTTACAAGTTCTGGCCATAGTTGCAGGTAATAAAGGTGTCATTTTGTCAGTGGGTGTTGAAGGTAAGGCTAAAGATGTTAAGCTGGCAGTTTTTTTCAAGTTTTAAGTGGGGAGGAGAAGTCCATACTACAGGAGTTGTTAGAGTCAGCAGGTAAGGATCAGGGACTCTCAGGCGGTTTGCCTAAGGGTGTCGGTGTGGATTCACATAAGACAGTGTCTCATGCTAGTTCTCCAATTTTAGAACAGTTAGAGGGGATGCTAGGGCAGCCTCATATTGAGCCTTTGACAGAGCAGCTGATGCAGGTGAATGTTTTATGAGTTAAGCCTTTAGTGCCGAGTGAGGCAGATGTGTTCTGAACACCACATATCCTCTTAATAGTCAAAGAAAAGATATGCTGGGGAAGGATAACATTGAATTTTTTCAAGTTGTTGGATGCTGACGGTGTACAAAATTTAGCTGAGGCTGAATCAGCAGGGGCTAAAGGCTTGGTGGCGGCTTTTGCAGCATTCAGCATGAAGAGATTGGGTAGTTATAAGGCCAGACTTGGGACAACTGGGTCCATGCTTTTGTGTATTTTATGGCTGTAATATTGGAGAAAGATATTTCACAAGATTTATTGCTGTTAGCATACTTCATCACGGTTAGGGAGGCTCAAAGTTTGAGAGGTGGTTACGCCTGGCTGTGGTATGACCACAACATTAGAGAGCTTAAAGCAGTGGATAAGACTTTGAAACAGGAATCAAGGCATGCAGATATTTGGCTTTCCATTATGGTGGATAGGCTGGTTAATCAAACCTAGCAGCCACTGGGGGGAGTGATAAACATAGTAGCTGTTGGGGTTTTAATGTTGGTAAATGTTACTGGCCTAATTGCTATTTTCTCAATTCTTTATTCTTATGCATTTTGTTTGGGGCCACATGCTGCCTCGACATATTGCCAGAAGGACAATTCAATAGCTGGTCAGTTTGAGGTCAATAGACCTGGAACAGTGGGGTTTTCAGGTCATGCCAGAGGGAATTTTCATAGCAGAAGGACTCAAATGCCTTTTTGTCAGCAAATAGACAGGTCACCAGTTAAACATTTTCGAGTTAAAGCAGATGTGTTGGCAGCATTGTTAGTAGCTTGTCTGGATGAGTTAGTAGTGCAGGAGTTAATCAGTGGTTTTACGATAAGTTTTAGTTTAAGTTCTAACGTGCAGGATAGTGCACTGATTCCAAACAATCTGAAATTCCTATGCAATAAGGAAGATGTGGCTTTGGCTTTGCAAGTGGAAGCTGGTAGGGTTATGTGACAATTTGACATTCCCCCATTTTCTCAAGTTAGGGTTTACTCTTTGGGGCTGGTACACAACAAGAAGGAAGGTGAATTACATGTAATTCACCATTTGTGTTTTTCCCAAGGTGGGCCAGTTGACAACCATACTGACAGGAAGATAATGAAGATACAATACACTTTCCTAGATGATGCAGTTTGTTTGATTTAAATGTTTTGAAGATTTGTGGTTATTTACATTAGACACTGATGTGACTGTTCATTTCTTACCTAATGGGAAGGAGAATTGGCAGTGGTTAGGTATGTTAACACAGGAAAGGTTTATCTGACATATCGATGCCCATGGGGTGTGTCATTGTGCATGCTACTTTTCAGAGATTTTAGTTCAGCTTTAAAGTGGATGTGTCAACAAAGAATGAGCCAGCTTGGAGTTCGTCAATTTTTCTTAACTGGGAAGGGGCAACAGGCAGCAGCTGATGCAATTTGGGTTTTTATACTACTGTGTTGTGAACTAGGGATGCCATTAGTGCATGATAAGGTACGGGTTCCTTCTAAAAAGTTCAAGTTTTTGGGTTTAGAAGTTGATGCTGAGAGATGCTTATATTGTTTGCAAGAGGATAATGTTAGCAAATGGTGGGAGTGTCTGACTATTTTTCTTGACAGACAGAAGATGAGAGTGAATGAAGTGATGGAGTTATTGGAGTTACTGAATTTTGCTTGTTGAGCAGTTGCCCCTGTTAGAGCATTTAACAGATCATTTGCAAATTTGCTAAGGGGGAATATCACAAGCATCATTGGGTGCATTTGTCTAGGAAATTTAAGCAGGACATTGCTCTGTGATTTAAGTTTCTGGAAGGTTCTAATGGTATCTCCTTTTGGCAGGATGATTGGGTGTTCTTGGAGGAGCTGCATTTATGGACTGATTCATCTAGGAATGTTGGGATGGTAGCAGTTTTTGAAGACCAGCATTTTGCAACAAAATGGCTGAAGTGTTGGCCTGATGAGTAGAAGAGGGACTTGGTGTTTCTGGAGAGGATGCCTATTTTGGTAGCTTAGATGGTTTGTTAACATTGTTTTTGTAATAAGAGAATGGTCTTTTATTCTAATAGTGAGGCAGTGATTCATGTATTAACTAAGAAGTCAGTTCGGTCAGAATTAGTGCAGTTGTTACTGCGAGTAGTAGTGTTATCATCTTTCACAATTAATTTATTTTTTTTCATCAAAGCATGCATCAGGTAAACTGAACTTTTTAGCTGATAGTCTGTCTCATTTTCAGTTTGTATGGTTCCCAATGTTTTTAAGGCAGTGTCAGTGTCAATGTCAAGTAAAATTTGGAAGATTGGCAGTTTGTACCAGGTTGGCTGCTATTGCAGTCATAAGCTAGGTCTACAAGGATGTCTTATAATACAGCTATTTCTTCCTTTGTAGCTTTTAGGCAATGACATTCTTTGCAGCACAGGTGCTGGTACATGAAATTGGTTTCCAATACTTGGCTTATATGTGGAAGTTGAGTGAAAGTGTTCATAGTGTTAGGGTGCACATGGCAGTCCTTAGTCATTTGGCTAGGTTGTTGGATTTGGTTAATTGGAAAAACATGGGAAGATTTCCAGGATTTTCAAAGAATGGGAAAGAATTGTGCCTATGGGTGGAGATAAAACATTTCTGTAGGGTAGGGTGTCATTGTGAGTGGTTTTGTTCATTTTTGTTGGTTGTCCCAACTAAGCGAGATTGTGTTTTTTGTGATTTGCATTAGCTAATATTATGTATGCTAGAACTCTTGGGATTAGTGGCTGGTAAGTTCCTTATGCTGGTAGGATGTTTACATTACATGGTCAGGGGTAGTAATTTGGCTGAGAAGGTCTACAGTGAATCAACAAGGACAGGGGCAGCAGGAAAGAGTTGCAGTATCTGGTTTAATGGGCCTTATTGTGGGCTTGGTTTTGTGATTGCAAACAGGATTGTTTGGATTTTCAGGCTGATGCTGGGAAATCACTTATGCCAGGGCACTTTATTGTGTTTGTTTGCAGGGCTTTGGATTGTCAAGGGTTTAGAGCTGTTCATTTTTCCAGTCATTCTTTTCATGTAGGTAGGGTCTCAGTCTTGGCTCTGGCAAGTTCATCAGCTGAAGTTATCAAGAGGGTTGGGAGACGGGTATCAGATGCCTTTTTAACTTATGTTCTATGAACTGTAGTTTGCTGCTTTAATTTTGGTGTCTTGCTATTGTATTTCTGATGTTTTGCAGGCATGACCAAGATTATCATTGTTGGCCATTATTTTTGGTTGTTGGGCTGCACAGCAAGCAAAATTTGTCTTAATGGGAATGTTATGTTTGAATCTAGAAAAGTGGAAAGTAATTTGGTGTGGTGTTAAAGGTATCCAGTGGCATAAACTGTTGAAGAAGGTGGCATGTTTTCATTTTTATGAAGGTAATGGCAGATTGGTTTTAATCCATTTAGATGGGAATGATGTGTAATTTCAAACAGGAGGTTGGTGGCACACTTTTTATTCATGATTTGGTCTTTTTGAAACAAAGTTACTCTGTAGTAGAATTTGCCTGGTCAGTGACAATACCTAGATTGCTGTGGACACATGCATGTTTTTATGAAAGTGTTGAAATGGCTTGATGTTGTGTTAATCATAAAATTTCATCAGCTGTCTCTCTCTTGCTTTTAAGACTTTGGATCATTTGGAATTTGTGGATAAGCACTTTTCTTGGTTCAGAGCAAATGTGATTAATTTGAGTGACATTTAACTTGATTTCTTTAATATCAATATTTCTATGCTTATTAAGAATAGGTTGTTAGGTAGTGTGTGTTAGGTTCACGAGGAAAGGGGGAACAACCTGTGAGGTGAGTCTGGTGAGCAGTTAGAGGAGTCTGCAAAGGATACCTATCTTTTTCCTCTTTTTTGTGGCTTGGTCTATGTTGTAAGTATAGTGGGTAGTGATACAGTACTCAGCTGGATTTACTGATTTCAGTGAGAGGTTGTTTTACCCTGCTGTTTTTTCCAGTAGAGTGAGCGGTCCAAGCCTGCCCCCTCTTTCTTTCTTTGTGTCTTTGCAATTTTAACTGATGTGTATTTTAAATGTATGTCTAATATTCATTTACTGTTTAAGAAGTTGTACATTCTCTGTTGGTATTTTAATAAAGCTGGTCGCACTGGCTTCCTTTGATGTGTTTTTTGAGTTGCATGAGTAGCTGTACAAATACAGTTTGCTGTCTAGGCAGACAAATTTGTACAGGAACTCCAGCAATTGCTATTGCTGCAGTAATCAGGTTAGGGTTAAGGAGGAACTAAGCCGGAAGGAAATGATGCAGCACGTAAGATGGAGTTAATGTGGTTTGTAAACATATCTGCCCTTACATCCCCATATTTAGGTGCTTTATTATCGGGTAGTCAGAGTGGTCTGCAAAGGATATACCTCTTTTCCCCCTTTCTAGTGGGTTGCTGTTCTTATAAGTGGAGTGGATAGTGGTAAGCTACTCAGATTGGTTTGTTGATTATAGTGACAGTCTTTTATGCAATTGTTTTTCTAGTAGAGTGAGTGGTCTAATGTTGCCCCTCTTTCTTTAGGTGTCTATGCAAAAATGTATATCAAATATTCATTCACCATTTAAGAAATTGTTCTATACATTCTCTGCTGGTCTTTTAATAAAGTTAGTCACACTGGTGTCCTTTGGTGTGGTTTTTGAACTGCTTGAGTGGCTGTACCAAACAATCTGCATAAATGTTATGTTGTTTACTTACTTACTTTATTCATTGTTGCATGCTACATCTCATTGCAGCTTTAATGGCGCCTATGCAACTATGCTGAGAAGCAATGACAATCGCACTACAATTGTAATAGAGACCATCAATCTGTTTTATGCAAGGGAGCAACAGTTTATATTGTTACACCACTACAATCACATTTTATTATTGAATTATCCTAATTTTAAGTGAATACAGTAACAGGTGTTATCCTCCAGCCCGCAAAACTGTTGGCAAAGTTTGTCCAATGAGAGTGCAGCTGTGCGAGCTAATTAACAAGTTATCGAACTAATAGACTTCTGCCTTCTTTATATGATACCAGCCAGTGCAAAAGCATTTGCTTTTCCTATTATAATGAATGCTTTCACCAATCTTCACAAAACGGATAGGCCTTGTATGGTAGAAGTACAGGAACTGCTGCTGCTGTACTGCTTAGGAGCTAACCGAATTCAAGGGAGTGATGTTTGACATACAAACTACTGAAATAAATACTGATAAAATGGAGCATCATCTCCTGTAATGGCAGCACTTACAATATTCTGTGACCAGTTAATCATATTTGCCTAGCTTTCATCTTTTTCTATATTCAACAGAAACCTTTGACAAAGAATAATTATAGATGAGAATATGAAAAAGTGTATGTGTGTGTGTGTGCGTGTGTGTGTGTTTGTATGTGTGTGTGTGCGTGCGTGTGTGTGTGTGTGTGTGTGTGTGTGTGTGTGTGTGTGTGTGTGTGTGTGTGTGTGTGTGTGTGTGTGTGTGTGTGTGTGTGTGTGTGTGTGTGTGTGTGTGTGTGTGTGGCAGCAGGTAAGCTTACTGAACAATAATTTGGTTGATACAGTTTAAAGAACACCTGTTTTGTCAACTGCTAAACTTGGTCCCTTCAGGACCCATCATAGAACTGATCCCAGAGTTTCATAGATTTAAGTTTGACACGTTTGATATTATAAATGATAATACAGATTGTCAGCATTTATGAATATACGTATGAGATCTTCATCTACAATCAATGCATTTGCAGAGTTTGCATGTTCTCACCATGCCTCAGTGGGGTTCCGTCCCCCTCCCAAAAACATGCTGGGTGTTTCCACCTCAAACCTACCCAAAATTCAGTGGAATCATTGACAGCAGCACAGGGACTAGTTGGTGCCTATCAGGGCAGAGTTGTATAAACCAACTGCTGTAGGCATCAACTGTGGTACATATCATCTAGATAGGAGAACATGGATCACAGACTGTGTCTCATATCAAGGCTAGCTACTCAATGCTGTAGGAAAAGACCAGCCACAAAGAAAGGTACAAAAATATTTAATAAAAAATAATAACATAGAAAACATGAGAATATTAAATATCTAAGTACAATAAACATCAGGGCTTCACTCATAGAAGAAATAAAAATAACACAGTTGGACAGATTCAAACAGTTGGTGAAAAACACTGCTAAACTAATCTCACTGTATTTCCTGACTGTCCAAAGAATAACTGTTCCCTAGCTAACTTAATACAGCAAGGCAAGATTAGATGCTGAGATGTTTACTTCCACAAGGCAAGGTGATGAACATCCAGCTACTGAACTGATCTGACTGTGATAACGGTCACTGATTTTTATACCAAGTTTCAAAGAAAACAAAACAGAACAGGCTGCTGTGTGAGTTCCATTCTCTCAGTGCTGGTTATAGAATTACATCATATTTGAACGCCTGACTCTAGTACAGTATACACTCAGAGGTTTTCTAAGATCTGTTGCAGTATTTTGAAAATTACAGATTAAATTGGCAAAAACTTCCACTCTTCCCTTCCAGAATTCCCCATTTAAACATAAACATTCAATCAGGTATAACAACACTGTTGATACATTTTTAACACATGCATCTGTACAAGTCAGTGTGATAGTTAAATGACACAAAATTATTTACAAAACTCCAGCCAACATGCTGGCATATGTTACATATACAATGCTCTATTCTCCCTGGCACAGTTGGCAATATTTCATTGTCACACCTCCCACCTCTGAAAAATAAGTTGTGTTTCCATCTTATACTCACCAAAGTATGGAGTTGTGGGCAGCAACACAGACTCTACATGGTGCCCTATAGGGGAAAGAGTTGTATAGACAAACTGCTTTGTGAATCTACTGTGCTTGCTTGCTGTGCTTGTAAGGCTCCATACTTGGGCCCCTCCTCTTTATCATATTTACCAATAACCTTAATACTGCCACCCAATAAAACAACATCAACAAAATATGCAAACATCTTTCCAGGACATTGAATGTTACCTTAATAGCTATGAGCTTATCCTCAACCCAAATACGACCAAACTCATTATCTTCTCTAACAAATCTTCCAGGCTCAGCACTCGGGTCTATATTACATGATCGAATATTAAGGTGATCGAAAACCAAAACTTTGACCCATAAATGTCGATCCCTTAAAAATGCGAATGGCCATTTACTTAAATGTTTTTTCTGGGAAAAAAATTGCTTGGCTGTAGGAAACAAAACAAACCTTTAAACACTAATCAAGTGGGGGGCTTTGCCCCCCACACCGCCGATGCGGGGGGCTGTGCCCCCCACCCCCCTAACTAAATATAACAACTCCAAGATCACTCTACATTGGGGAAAAGTGCAAATTATGAATTACGGCCAAGCATTTTTTTTCACAGGGAACAAATTTGCGTAAATGGCCATTCATGATTGTCAGTGTTCGACATTTACGGGTTGAAGTTTAGGTGTTCAATCACCTAAACGTTCGATCATGTAACATAGACCCCAGCACTTCACCCCTCCCCATTTACTCTTCCAATGGCACAATTATTGAACCCACCAATTAGACCAAGCCCCCTAGGTCTTACTATAGATGATACACTAACATTTGATAAACATATCTGCCTTACAATTAAAAAAGTCCACTCCAAGCTTGGAGCTCTCTACATGGTTAAACCTCACCTTACTCAGAAAACTAGACTTGACACTGCAAGATCTCACTTGCTATCCACCCTCCTCTACTGCTCTCAAATCTTTACCAACCTATCCAAAACTGACCTTAATAAACTACAGTCTTGTTATAACAAAATAGCTAAGTTTGCTACCAATCAACCTAAAACAAAACACCACTGTACAGCTCTTTGTCTACTCAACTGGCTAGATCTTCCCAACCTGTTAGAAATAAAGCAACTTACTTTTGTCCATAAAATCATGTACAATCCTACAGACTGCACTGCTCTTTCAAACCTAGTCCAACCAAACTCTAATTGTAGGCTCCTTAGGTCATCCAACAAACTAATGTTAAAAGTGATCCAGTGTCACAACTATCATGGCAACTCCCTCTGCTCCTATAAAATAGCAAAGGACTAGAACAATCTACCTCAGCACATCCAAAGAAATCCCAACCTGTCCACATTTAAAACTACCCTGATAGATTTAAATACCAACTGGCTTTGCCTGTGTATTTCTCCTGGCTAGTCTCTCTTCCTGTAATTGCTCATCTCTAGCATGAGATTTTCTATTACTGCTCATCTATTGCATGACTTGCATACTATCTCTCTAACTGTACTTGTGAACATTGTATATTTTTTATAGCCTCTATAACATATATTTCTTGTATAACCTGTAACGTTTTTATTTTTTATTGTTTCTGAAATGATTGTACTTTAACTAATTTGTAATCTTGTGGAGCTTTTCTCCCTGAGTCTCTGCTGAAAACGGGTTTCTTCTACCCAGTTGGACACTACCCAGTTAACAAATGTAAATAAACAAATTGCCTCACTGTATTCTCAAGATAGAATAGCATGGATCATGCACTGTATGCTGTGGCTGGGCTAGCGACTCAATGGTGTAAAAATTGTCTCTAGGTTAGTTGGTGTTGTTTACTAATGTCGCCAAATGGGCATGGGTATTTGCCAGTAATAAGTGGGTTGAGGACCAGGCATATTCTGACATATGCCAGGAGCCCATGGTAACAGTGGGAGGGGTATAATTGCCCCTATTGGCCAGTATGTGCCTGCCATAAAGTGCAGCAGCCTTGGTTCAATAAGCTACTGGCCAGGCAGTATCCAGTTGTCCAGCTTTGGTTACCTGGGATAGCTCTGTTGAGTGAAAGCTGGACGTAAAACCAATCAACCCAACAAACGTGAACTGAGAATTGATACACTCAGTGTAGGTTCACTGACAGGATGGAACTTAGAAGTGGATGACATAAAGGTAAGGAGGAGGCTGGACATGCTATTTATCCAGTAGACAAGATGGAAGGGCAGTGAAGCAAAGCCACTTCACTTGGGATCCAGAGTCTGTTACTCCATAGGAGGACAGGCTGGAAATGGTGTGGGAATTGTGAGGAGGGGGCTTAAGAAGACAGTGAGAGATGTCATCAGAATTAGTGATAGACTCATGGCAATCAGACTGAAGCTTAATGATAGGGCAGTATTCATAATCTCAGCCTATGCCCCACAGCAGGGTTGTGACAGTAAAGAAAGTGCATTCAGACAGTAATTACAGGACCTAACAGATAAAGCAGGACAACATGAATGGGTGTTGATAATGTGTGACTTAAATGTACAGATCAGGACAAACAAGCATGGGTGGAGCAACATGACAAAGAAGGAGAGGCCATTCTAGATTTATGTCTGGCAAATGGCTTGATGAAAGCCAACACATAGTTCAGAAAGAAAGACAGTTACAAGATCACATACAAGAATGGCCAATATGCAACTCAGGTAGACTTCTGTCTAGTAAGAAAAGGGCATTGGAGTAGAATCAGCAATTGCAAAGTCATCCCCAGTTAAATAGTCAGCCCATAGCACAGACTACCACTTGTCACAATCAGCTGTACTGCCCCAGACACAGCCTGCAATGGGAGTACAGGAGGAGCCAACACTAGAAGATGTAAGACCAGCACTAAGGAAAATTGAAATCAGGGAAAGCAGAAGGCTCAGATGAGGTCACAGCAGATATGATAAAGATGCTGGGTGAGATAGGAGAGAAATGGATCCTGAGGGTATTCATACAAGCATGGAAAGAAAGGCATATCCAAGATCACTAGAGAATAAACATATTAGGGCCAGTGTACAAGATCAAAGGGGGCATTCCCAAATGAGGCACTGCAGAGGTATCAAACTCCTGTCACACTGCATGAAAGTTCTGGAGAGGGTGACTGATGCATGAATAAGCAGAGTAGTAGAAAGTAAGATGGGAGATGAGCAGTTTGGATTAGGATGAAGTACAACCCAATGTTTGCAGTGAGACATATAGTTGAGAAAAAGCAAGAGATGAGGGTATAAGAACAGAAGACAAAGTAGTTCCAATTGCAGAAAAGATCAAGGAGAACAGATTACACTGGTTTGGGAATATGTGCAGAAAAGTAGAAGACAGTCTGGTGAAGATGATTTGGGGCAGACAGGAAGAAGGCAAGAAGAAACAATGGCATCTAGCAAAAAGGTGGATGGATTGTGTGAGAAAAGATCTGTGACAGTCAGACATGAGTGTTACATGTATATATATATATATATATATATATATATATATATATATATATATATATATATATATACACACATATATATATATATATATATAAATATACACATACATATATATATATATATATGTATATATAAATATACATATATATATATATATATATATATATATATATATATATATATATATATATATATATATATATATATATATATATATATATATATATATATATATATATATATATATATATATATATATATATATATATATATATATATATATATATATATATATATATATATATATATATATATATATATATATATATATATATATATATATATATATATATATATATATATATATATATATATATATATATATATATATATATATATATATATATATATATATATATATATATATATATATATATACTCTGAACATATTTATCTATGTACAATGGCTGTTATATGGTTATTTGTGAGTCATACATACACATATATATACCTATAGCTGTCTATCTGTCTACATTTACAGATATATATCTGTCCATATGTCCATGCATGTTTGGCTTATATGTGTGGCCTGTACCTTATTCTCTTGGCAATTGACATGGATGACCTTAGGACTGAGGTCAGTCATTCGTGCCAACACGTTCGTGTTTCAGACTTATCATCTCCTTCAATATATGTGTTCTACTACATATAACTGTGTAACTAGCAATGTTTTAAGTGTATTAGAGCAATATATGACAGATATCCCTATTTGTACCCACATTATGGCGCACTGTGTCTGGGATTCATGCATTAAGAGGTTGTGTGGTGTGATATTACTACATTCCTGTTCTGTTGACTGATTGTGCTGGATGATATGTATGTGAAATAAGAGGATTATGTACATCTGTCATGCTTTACTGGTAAATCATGTAGTGTATAATGTGCAGGGTCCTGGGTTTGGGCCTTGCAGAGGCTGTATATTTTGTTGCTGAGCAGAACACTGGCTATCAGATACAGAGTGAGTAAGGGAAATTTGAGCGGTTGTACGTGGGTGTGAGCTGGTGTGTGCGGGTTTGTGCAGAGCTAAGCAATGCTAACCTCTGGTTGCATTTCCTTACACTCAGCTAGATTCTACTTTGCTTAATCTATGTAGGCAATGCTTACCCCCGTACAAACACATGTACACACGCTTACAACTGCTTATCTATGCTTACTACTGCATTTTTGCACTTACATCTGCTTTCTAGTGCCTTAGTTATTATGATACTTCACATGTGCATTTAAGGCAGTACTCCTGTGCAAATATAAATGTTATTTAGTAGGTTATACAGCACAATGATGTTAATATACAGATTTCACTTGGAAAATAGAATGTGCTGCAGTGGGACTCGAACCGGGAATGCGTGCGCATTAGGCTGATGCTCTGCCTGCTACACTATTGCTGTTCTGCTTCATTTGCATATGTCTACCATAATGTCATACCCATGTTCTCTTCCCTGGCCCCCTAGCTCCATTTACACAGCATCCATCCATTTTCCAGTTGCTAGCCCTGCCATACCACACCTCCACACATTTCCCTCTCTGCACGTCTCAGTACTCCTCCAGTATACTGTCTCAACCCAAGCATCTACAGGCTTTTCATCTGTTTAGTCCACGTATGTATCATCCTTCCCTTTATCCTCCTCTGATACTGTTGGAGACATCGATGTGACCCACAACAGTTGGTTCATCCCACCAGGGATGGACCTGTTGTTGTGTTAAGAGTAGGCATAGCTTGTCTACACTGTTTCTCCCACTGGTAGCATCCTGCCAGGGTTTTGAGTTGCAGCAGTTTGCTCACACACCTGGCCAGCCCCATCTCCCGGTTCCACGGAACCAATGCCTCAGGTATGAAATACTGTGCATGAGGCATGCTCACACACCCCCATGGTGTGCACTATATATCATTATTCTCTTCAGTATTAAGTAGGACAACTGTTCTCACAGTATGATTGGACAGGCACTGTTCTGTGATGCACATAGACTGCTCATAATACTGTGGTTGAGCAATGGACACTTGTGCTGGTATTAATCTACACACTTATATACATTTCCTATACTGTTGGATGAGTGTGCTGGATGATGTGTTTGTGAACACAGCAGCTGAATGTGTATCCGCCATGGCTTAGTGGAACTCACATTGACTATAGTGTGCAGGGTTGGGAGTTTGCCACCTGGCAGTGCCGATTATTTTGTTAATGGCTACAACAACAGCTGTTGGCTACAGAGTGACTAAGGCACTGCAGAGCATTTGTAGGCAGGTATGCACTGGTTTGCACGAAGCTCAGCATTGCTGATCTCTGTTTGCAGCGTCTTGCACTGAGTTAGCTTCTACATTGCTTCACCAGTGTGGTAAATGCATACCAGCAGCCAAAAAGGCTTACACCCACTTGCTCCCACATACACACACGCAACTTTGTGTATTTAGTTCACATTTGTTAACCGGGGCAATCCAACTGTATGCTTGTCCATTGTCAGCAGTGGCCCGGGGAGTAGAGCTCCACAGTGACCCCAGCTACTTATTCCAATTAACACTGAGGTGTTCACATTCATAGAGGGTAACAGACGTAACATAGCTACGCCCCCCATTCTTCATGCTTAGTTTACATTAACTTGTCAGTATTATCCATGCTTTGGTCAGGTTTACATATCAGGTATGACTGTTGACAAAGGTCAAGTTTAAGGTGAAGTTGGATTCCTGTTTAACAGTTCTAGGTTACATGCAGGCATTCGGGGTAGGTGTAGTTATTCCATACCTGTGTAGTACAGCAGAGGGGAATAGTGAAGGACAGGTAGATAGGTAGTGGGGGTGACATTGTAACTGTATAGTAGCCTGTAGGAATATTTGGATGGGGAGCAATAAGGAAGATTTGTCAGATGTTGGGATTTGTATGTGAGGCAGGACAAGAGGTGTTGGTTTCACTAGTTGATGTCGTGGTATAGAGTGAGTTTGGGGGGAGGATTTTGCAAGGTGGTGAGCCTGTGCTAATCCAAGTGTGCCTGTGGTGTTCCTTCATGTGTTAGTTACATGTGTCCTGTGGGACAGCTGAGATAATACATG
Source organism: Protopterus annectens (assembly GCF_019279795.1). Taxonomy (NCBI): domain Eukaryota; kingdom Metazoa; phylum Chordata; order Ceratodontiformes; family Protopteridae; genus Protopterus; species Protopterus annectens. Next base: position 722,665,866 of record NC_056725.1, on the reverse strand, counting down.
TGGGTTGGGGGTTCCAGATGCTGGCAATATAGTGGGAGAAGAGGGTGTCACCTACGTGTAACCTTAAACATTAATAGAAATGGAACCGGGGTTGATAGGTACATGGTGTGCATGGGGCACAAAGGGGGCGTTAGTAGGGGAATTATCCAGGGATGTGCAAGACAGCTGCAGGGAAGTCTATGACAACAGTTGTGCATATACACTGCATTTGGTGTTTGCGTTGGACACTCACACCCCTGGGTGGAGGTGAGGACTACAATAATACCTTGTGATGCCAATTAAATCAGCTTACATGCCTACAGTGGGGTGTTACGACCATGTGTTCTTAGGTGTTATGTAGTGTGTTATGCAACAACACATATGGTTATACCATACTTTGCCATGTAAAATGGACTGTTCTGCGGTGGGACCCATATCAGGAATTGCTGCCAGTTAGGCGAAAGCATACCTGTCAACTGTACAGTTTCTGCAGACTGTCCAGAGTTTTGCTTTATAATTTTGGTGTGTTCCTTTTTCAATCTGCACCTGTCTGGCAAATACCTGGGAACTGTAGTCATTAAATAAAGACAAGTATTTGAGTTTAAGTCTCCACATCCTTCAGAAAAGTCATGCTAATGCATACCATATTATTCTATCAGCTTTTTAAGGTTGTAAGTGGAATATTTAAAATCTATCCCTATTTGTCCCCCAACAGTTTAGGTTTTGTCCAGAGGTTTTGCTCTAAGAGGTGGAGCGGTATGGGCAGAAGCTCTGCCCAATTCTCAATATTACTTACACCCCCGGGGCGGTCCAAATACAACTGTGCCAGCCAACACCTGCATGCCTAGGCCCATAAATGCATACCCATAGTTTCCCCACCTGCCCCTCCTTTATAGCACTCATCCTTACTGTAGATGCAGGTGGGGGTCTAACCACACCACTACACACTGCCCACTCTCCACATCTCGGGACCCATGTCATACATTGTCTTGACCCATGGGTCATCAGGTTTGCCCAACCTTGTAGTCCGTGTATGTACATGGCCAGGTTAGATAAATTGTTACAGAGACTGACACCGATAATCATTAATTTTTGGGGTGTCCCACAAGGGGCACTGATGTCTTTGTTTCAAGATTAGACTTGGTGGGTCTCTCCCACTGGTAGTATCCTGCCTGTAGTCTGGGAAGCAGTGGTGTGTTTACTTGTATTGTGTGTTTGTATGTTTCACCTGTCTAGCTGGGGGGGGTTGATGCTACGTGTTACACGTTTGCTGACTGGACCCCTCTCCCCCATTGGCACGGCCTGTGAACATATGTAATTCTTAACTGCTGTATCATATCCTAGCTATATATATGTGTATGTTTACATACACATACACACACACACACACACACACATATATATATATATATATATATATATATATATATATATATATATATATATATATATATCAGTAACCTATCCTTCTCACAATCAATCACCAACTGGTTTCAGAGTTACCTGTCTGACCGCCAACAATCCATTGTTTGGCAGAATGACAAATCTCCCCAACTACCTGTCTCCATGGGGGTTCCCCAAGGATCCATCCTTGGACCCCTACTCTTCTCTGTTTTCACCAATAATCTAGCCTCTGCCACCAAACATGGCACACATACAATACGCAGATGACTCAACCATCATCTGCTCAGCCCAGTCCCTACCCAAACTGCAAAAAGTCACACAGGAAGCCTTTTCCTCTGTTGAAACTTGGTTATCAGATGCCCAATTAATACTCAACCCAAACAAAACTAAACTACTCCTCTTCCAACCCACCAAACATACTTCAAACAGCTCTCACTTTAACATCACAGCAAAAGACAACACCACTATATACCTAACTGAACACACCAAATTGCTAGGAGTGGAAATTGACAAAAAACTAAAATTTGACATTGACATATCCATGACCATAAAAAATGTCCACAAAAAACTAGGAGCGTTATACAGAAATAAGCAACTTCTCACCAAAGCAGCAAAGATTTCAATAGCAAATTCCCACCTTATCTCCACCCTACTTTATGCCTCTCTAATATATACCAACCTAAGGCAATGTGATCTAAACAAGCTAGAGACCTGCTACAACAAAATCGTCAAATTCGCCACAGGGGTATCCTACCATAGTCACCACTGTCTCTCACTTCCTGAACTGGGCTGGCTTGAACTCCCTCACCTCCTACAATGGTATCAACTCTCACTCGCCCACAAACTAGTAAACCATCCACTAAATGTCCCAACCCTCCAGAATCTACTCCAACCCTATCGCACCACCAGACCACTAAGATCCAGCAACAAAAATCACTTGCAGATCACTAAAGCCAGTAACTCTGCTGGTGAAGCACTATTCTCTTGCGCCATAGCCAAATTATGGAACTCCCTTCCACCCACAATTACCTCTGTACCATCATGCACCCACTTCAAAACTTTACTAAAAGCGCACCTAAAAACATGCTGGCTATGCCCTTGCAACTCCCACTCTAATATCACCCACCCCATCCAACCACTACCTTTCTTTCCACTTCACTAACTACCTTGATTATAGCAAGCTCAGATGCTCATAAGCCTAGTACTTATTATACAGCAGGAACTTCTTATTGTAACATTTGTTAATGTATGTTATGTACTTCACAGATAAAGATTCTAGTTGTCTACTGATGTACTATGTTCTTTATCTGTAAATATGTTGTAAGTAATTCCTATGTAAATTGTTAATCGCTATGTAATCCAATGTAACTACTGTCTGAAAATGGACCTACGTCCAGTCGGATACTCGGTCAACAAATATAAATAAATAAAATAAAATAAAATATATAAATAAATTAAATAAATAAATGTGTATATATATATATATATATATATATATATATATATATATATATATATATGTATATATATATATATATATATATATATATATATATATATATATATATATATATATACATATATATATATATATATATATATATATATATATATATATATATATATGTATGTATATATAACATAAGGATGTATGGGTGTCTGCATATGTATATATCTATATGTGGGTATTTAATTATATTCTGTCTCTGTATGTATATATTCGTACTACGGAGAGGGAGAGGTATATCTCTGTGTAGGTATGGGTATATATACGCACACACTTCTACATTTTACATATACATCTGGTTATTCCAGTCTTTGCCATGTACAATAGACTGTGCTGCAGTTGGACTCATAGCGGGTGTGGCTGCCTGCTGGGCGTCAGCTCTGGCCAATGAACACTATTGCTTACATCCCTGGGGCGGTCCGAATAGACCCACTCCAGCAAACACCTGCTCACCTAGTCCCATAATTACATACCCATAGTTCCCCTACCTACACCTCCTCTACAGCACTCATCCTTACTCTGGGTGTAGATCGGGTCTGAACACACTACTACACACTTCCCACTCTCCACTTCACGGGACCCATCTCGTAC
>NC_056725.1:722642385-722657385 GCF_019279795.1 Protopterus annectens | reverse complement strand
TCGCAGCTGCAGGTGTCAGTGCTGTGAATCAGCAAGCCTATGCAGATAGGCTGCTAAGGCTGCGCCACCAGGCAGGTTAGTAATTATTCTGCATTTACTGTTATATAAAATAAGTGAGAGAGCCTGACAAAAAGTGTCGTAGCCCAATAATAAAGGTATACTAAGGCTTGAATAACCTCTCTGCATGTACTGTTATGTAAAATAAGTGAGAGAGCCTGAAAAAGAGTGTTGTAACCCATTAATAAAGGTATAATAAGTCCTGAATTATTTCTCTGCATGTATTGTTATATAAAATAAGTGAGAGAGCCTGAAAAAGAGTGTTGTAAACCATAAATGAAGGTATAATACATCTTGAATAAGATGTCTGCATGCACTGTAATAACAAATAAATGAGAGAGTTACTAGAAAAGTGTGTAATGTAATTAATAAAGGTATAACTCCTGTAGTGTGTCCGTGTCACTTTCTTCGAAATGTTGATGTAGTCTTGCAGTATAGAAATAGTAGTGTTGTATTAAGCGCTGTCAACCCACACTTGGGTAGGCCCATAGAAAGAGGATGAAGGGAGTGCCAGTATCTCTTAAGCATATATACAGTCCTCAACCGTAGCTTCAAGGCTGGCATGTATAGGTAAATCTGGCACATGAGTAGCTTGTTACTGTGTTTACCGGAAATGTCAGTGTGCTGCTAGAAATGTAGGGGGATGTTAAAATATAACTGATAATGTCACCTGAACACATCCAGATATGTAGACATATAAATATAAATAAAATATATGAATACGTAGCAGTAACATCTGCATCCTGGACAGTTTGTATATTAGATACAGGTCAGGTATATGAGGAACTAGCAAAACACATCCCACAACGTAATGGACATTGCCTAGTGTAATAATACATGTAGGGGATATATACCTGCAGTCAATAGGAATGAAGTATAAACTAAAAGTTCATATAAGTTGTTAATGGAGGTATCTTTTTTACACCCAACTGTATGTGCATAAACAATGCAATTCCACACCTCAACGGGTATGTGTAATCACAAAACATTTGTTGGGACATATGTCCTATTGATTTATAAATATCTGCATTTACTTTGATGCATGTGCCCTATTCAGATACCACAATCTTGGTGGCCTGTTGCCACCAATCAGTCCTGCATGCTGTTGGAATGTCTACTGTCATTCTATATATGCATGCGTTATGCTTGCTGTTCAACTGTTGGAACTCTGGTGTGTTGGGTTAATGGGAATATTACTGCATTCTGTTACAACTAATTTGCAATGCTGTTGGCTGTTACCAACCCATATTGTCATTAAATTCACCTAAACACAGAACGTATGGGAAGGCCGGTCCCAGCGGACCCACCTGTCCCACCTCAGCTGGCAATGGCACCTGGCACCAGCAGGGTGCCCAGCCCAGGACCTCCTCCTCTGTTGGCCCTGTGCCACCTTTGGGTGGAAGCGCTGTAGGGGGATGGGGCTCAACCCCCCCCCCTGCAAGTGTGGCCAGAAGAGGGCCACCTATCACCCTCTGAATGGTCCGGGCTGTGGTACGTAGGGAGATCAAGCGTTCAGCCGCTGATCCCCTACGCCAGCTCGAGGCAAGAGTGGTGCGACTCATGGGTGAGCCTGCCCCTCCTATGCAGCCCCCAGCACAGCCACCCTCCAGGCTGTGAAAGTGCAGTGGTGACTGCCCATGGGTGGGGATCTCAGTTCCACTGTTGCCATCTGTGGGCTCATGGGCTTGCGATTTCCAAACATCCTTCCCCGTCAATGGTGTTCACCCACAACATGTGTCATATTCCGCCCCTGTATGCGTCTTGTTTGTCTTGTCTGTTTACCTCCCCAACCTACCTCCGAAATCATACCTACTTCCCCTACCCCTCATTCCACTCTCACCTGAAAAAAAAAAAAGAAAAGGGCAGTCTGCTCCCACAAAAAAATTACGACCCATACATAGCTGCCCATTTAGCGCAAATGTCCGCTGGACACAAAACCTGAAATTTAATTGGCAGTACAACATACTTTGTTGTCCTCACCCCTCTCTCAGGGGTGGAAGGTTTCAAATTTCCATCCAAATTACTAGTATATGCACAGCTGAGCTGTTGCTGTTAAAGAAATGGGCAGCTATGGGCTTTCCCTACACCCGTCCTACACATCCCGAGCTGTTTTCCCTACTGTATTTCCCTCTTTGTGCCCCCTTTTCACCACTTTCCTATCTCCCCATTTTCTTTTCTTTCAAAAAAATGAGCGTGGGGGTTAGCGTGAGTAAGTACTTTTAAGCAGTAGTAAGCGGGTTTGCGCGAGTGTGTGCTTGTGTGTGCTTAGCTAAGTATTTCTAAGCGTTGCACAAACCCACGCAAACCCGCTTACAACTGCTTAAAAGTGCCTTAGTCACCCTGCATGTGAGGGCCCTTGTTCTGCTCATCAGCAAAATAAACCACCGCTGTCAGTCTCGAACCCTGGACACACTAAACTGCATGAAGTACCACTAAGCCACATTAGATGTATAGCAGGTTGTTGCTGACATATATATATATATATATATCATGCATCAGAATGAGTGAATGTAAAGGAAAGATAGGAATGCCATAACACAAAACCTGTTCTGTAGAACTTTACCAGCAGTTGTTGTGGAATTGCATTACATGACTGTGATAACGGAACCAGCCATTGTAGCAGTGTATAATGTTACAGCAGCACTTTACAACCCCCACACAGTATCATAGCAGGACAATCCCCACCCAAACGTACAAACTACTTGTGTGTTCAGGGTCCAGCAAGGATGTAGGTAGGCATACTCATTAGTGGAATTTTCCAGTTTTCATGAGCATCCTGTGATAATGTCAACAAAATAAAAAGCACAAACTGTGCAGAAATGAGTACATTAATATCCACAGTTTAGCAGTTCCCAAACAGTTCATGTGCCTAATGAAAACATCTCAATAACTACATATGTATGGCAGCTAATTGTATAAGCAGAAAAGAAACTACATACTCCCATGTATATTGTGTTAGCATTTCTAGGGGTGAGTACAATTCTACACTGTCAACTGTGTACTGGAAGTGGCAAAATTCAGGTCTGAGTACAACATGCAAATCACTGGCTACACCCCTAGCAACAGTTAGAAGAAGTATACCAACTTTCTGACTTACACAACGGTGTCCACAGCAAACAAGCATGGTCCCCACTTTGGAAATCTGAAAGGGCTATGCCTACCTGACTTAGCAATTTATAGCACTGGGTTGCTATGACAGTGAGTACTGCAAGTACCACACAGCAGGCTGCATGCAGTTGCCAAATGGTGGCCACCAATTGGTACAGAGGCCATCACATGCACATGTGCAGACACCTATAAAAGCAATATGTACTTGCTGTCCACACATGCAATTATTTCATTGCAGGTACAGAGGGAGAGAGAGAGAGACACACACACACACAGAGGCAGACAACAGCTGCAGTAGAAATAAAGAAAAGAGAGCCAAAGAAAATATATTGAAAGAAAAAGTAATATATTGAAAAAAAAAGATAACGAAAAGAATATATTGAAAACAAAATAATATACTGAAAAAAAATTATATTGAAAAAAAATAAATTGAAAAAAAAATATTGAAAAAATATATATTGAAAAAATATATATTGAAATAAAAAATATATTGAAAAAAATATATATAGAAATAAAAAATATTGAAATAAAAAAATATCTTGAAAAGTAAATAATATATTGAAAAGAAAACGTATATTGAAAAACAAATATACCTTGAAAAATTAATTCAGGATATACAACAACAAATACGAACACATACAGAGGAAAGGTATGTAACAGCTATGTATTTACTGGAATGCAGTAGATGTTTATGAAGAGTACTCTACATAGTTTGAATCATCCATATGTGGCAGCAGTACGTATCAATGCACATATGCCCTGCATAACTACTGGCATGGAGAAATGAGTGTGTAGCTGTGTGCAGTGGGATGTGACTGTGACATATCTAGTTCAGCATTAAATGTCAAACATCTGATCCATGTTATCTGTGTTTTGTACAGTAGTGTGTACAATGTCTGTTTGGGGGAGTAGCCCATACGGTTATGTAAACATGGATGTGACAGAGTAACAAATGCATGATAGTCCATATTAATGTTTAGCTTAGCATTGGCAATGGCTGTACCAGGCTAGTATGCTAATGTAGCATTAGCAGCTATATATACACCCTCTAATATTACTGTGTGCTCACATGTGACACCTGTTCATGTTGCAGCAAGGCCCAATCAGCCGTGAGGTACATGGACTTACAACAGTGTGGTCCTTGTGTGTGTATGGCACACGCATACGGAGAGATCTGTCTGTGTCAGATATATTAGCATCTGTACATGTGCATTGAGCAAGGGACATACTGCAACTGTTTGTGAAAGGTGGGTATATATATATATATATATATATATATATATATATATATATATATATATGTTGTTGAAGGTTGTTAGGTGCATATTTCTATGTAGGTTGTAGTGTGTGGCAGACCACACAGCATACAGTGCTGGTATATGACATGTGGTGGTTAAACGCTGTGGGTATGATTTGTCAGGTTTGCAGTGTTGCAGCCAGTGAGGCCTGCTAAAGCTACATGGGCTGAGAACACCTTCAATGCAATATTATAACATAACTGTATACCTCACAACCTTCCCATACTTGATATTCCCACCAAGAAAGGTGGACTGTATATGTGCCTATATGTATATCTATATGTACACCAATGTATGTTTATATGTATGTGTGTATATATATATATATATATATATATATATATATATATATATATATATATATATATATATATGCATATATATATATATATATATATATATAGAGAGAGAGAGAGAGAGAGAGAGACAGGGTCATAATTACTGCAACAGATGCCTGGTGACAAAGCCATGGACTCAAGCTCAATGTTGACACTGCATTGGCATCCCTCCTTGCAAAAACTCAGAACCCATTAACTACCACGTAGGTGGTAGTCTACTTAACACCGAAGGTGTGATAAGAGACCATGGGACACAGGTGGACAGTAGTCTCCCCTTCGATAGTCACAGTGCCACACTAGTCATGTAATCCGTCTACGTCTTACACGTCATCACAAAAGGTGCGTCATCCAGGGAAATATAGGACAGTGTTCCCCTCTACTCCACACACATAAAACACAGTATAGAGTACAATGTCCCATGTGTATGTACCTCACAAGACATCTATAGCAACTGGAAAGGACACACACCTCACAAAGAGTAATACCGGCCTCAAACAGATGCCCTCTGCAGACCGTCTCACAAACCCACAACTAGACTGTGTCACATACCGCCTACCTAGAGGTGACCTCTGCCTAACATACTAAGCTATGTCAAACCCAGATCTGTTGGACATCCTCCATGTAAACAGATCACAATCTCTAAGAGCTACATGCTCTAGGGACCAAAACCCTTTGACCACAATAAACAGCACATGCTGGAGGGATAGATTCCTATCTCAGAGACATCCCATACTCTGGAACAAACCAACTATCCATAGCAAACAAAGCTCCTAATTAGCAGTCATCATAAATAATCCTGAAGATTGTATGGGAGACAGTGAATACACCCAGGCAACCACCTCTCTGTCTCTGCTTGATAGGGCCACATAAAATGTAATTACCTGTGTGTCAAAGGCCAGGGTAGCATATGGCTAGACTTCTATAGGCCATAGTGCCAATAGCCTCTTACCTACCTATGAAGTGATACACACCCACATGTACTTGTTGCAATAATTGCTATGTGAGGTTGACTAAGTGTGATGGTGAATGTGTTGGTGAATGTGTCAGAGTTCAGTATATGTGTGATAGCTTAGTGGGAAACTGTTTCTGTCATGGTATTATGTGTCCTAGCTGTGATCCCAGCAAAAGATGTGTATGCAATTGCTAGGCAGAAAAAGCAGTATGCCATACGGTCTGATGTAGAACCCTGTTGTTGACTGGGGTGTCCCATTGTAGGCTAAAGCAGTACATGTATGCTTATTGAGTTTTACTGCTGGTGAATCCAACTCCTGTATGAACTGTAGTACTACCTGAAGTTGTATGCCTAAACAGCACAGTATGGTGTAGGTCAACATTTATTGGAACCACTGTTATGTGTGTTCCCTGTAGTCCTCACAGATTACATACCTCAGGCATAAGGTCTTGTAACTACTGACACACAGTACTGTAAGGTAAAGGTCACCTGGGTTGCCATACCTTTGTGTCTGGTATGTATGTCTGATGTGTGTGTGGGTATGCCTGTACCATGGCCTCAGACATATGTGTGTTACAGGATATAACTGCGTATCTAGCAACATGTATAGTCTAGTGCAGCAGTATGACACCTATATTAACGAATGTGCACATATGTTAGGCAAGGGTCTGCCATCAATGACTAGTGTTGTATACTGGTAATACTGTCACTGGACTTTACAATCATTGCAATGTATTACATATTTCATGATGCATTAGCATGATATATACCTCATGTGGCTAGGTGGTGCATTGTGTCACATACAGCGTGCCATGTACTGTTGTATAGTCTTACATACTGTTTTAACTTTGTTGCTGTGCAAAACATGGTTTAATATATAGAGTGTGCCAGGCACTGTCAGGCATTTGTGGGTTGAGAACTGATATGTGGTATTGAAAGTGTGTATCTTCTTACAGCCAGTAGGTTGCTATATATGGCAGTGAATTGATATCTGTACTTTAGAATGGTATGTGTGCTACATGACTTGCTCAAACATATTGTTTCATTGTCTTCCAGGGTAATGTCTCACCATTGTAATCCCACATATAGCACAGCGGAGGAAGAACAGATCACAGCGAGCCTGGTGCAGCACTATGCCCTGCTGTTCTCCAGAATCAGCCAGGACCAGCATGAGCGGACTGCGCTGTGGCAAGATCTTGTCCGTAGGGTAAATGACATAGGCATGCATAACTGGACATATGAGCAGGTACGCCATCACTGCAGTGATTTAATTAGACATATCCAGCAGCATGCATCAGATATCCGCAGACAACAGCATGCCCCAGGTGGCAGGTAGCCATCCACCCCCCCCTCACCAGAGTGGAGGAGAGCTCCTGAGCCAGGTGGCTCCTGGCCAACAACAACCACAACAAGTAACATGTATCATCATGGAGACCGGAGCCACCCAGCAAGTTGACATGGAGTGTGCAGGTAACATGGCATAGCTGTAGACTACTGTTACCTCTATTGCTAGAGCATGCTTATGTGAGATGTGTACTGTGTAGTTAGATGATATGGTGCCTAGTGTTGTGCAATACTAATAATTAGGAATATAATCTGTAGGCCTGTGACTGCCAACCATTGTACTACTGTAAGATTGCAAACACACAGTAGCAATGCCACAGTTGTTGCCACTGACAAAGTGTCTCATATCCTTGTAGGTCCCTCTGGTGTGACAGCAAGGCAGCATACCCATGCTGGTGAGTGTGTTCTACCTTTAATATTGCTAATTAAATATGCATGTCATAGGTGAGGTGTAGGCCATGTACACGTAACACACCTACGCATAATGCATGCTGTGCATGTTTGCTGTGAGACTATGCACATCCTAGTAATGTGAGTAGCTGCCTAAAACACATACAATACACAGAGCATCCCACACAGTTGTGGCAACACTGTAGTGGGCATTGGATAGGCAGAGTCGATACACATGCACACAACATACACAACTTTGTCATACACAGTATATGTTAACATGCTACACATGGCGTATTCAGACAACCGCTGTAAGGTCACACTACAGTATCTCAAACTTCATACACACAGCACACATAATATACCTGAGGGGTAGATGCCTCACATGTGGCTGTGTGACACTCTTCAACACATAACACATTCATTTTAGGCAATGCCCCCTATTGGGCACCTTACAAACCCATGTAACAACTGGCCTTGAAATGGTGAATGTAGCCATGGTACTGCAGTTCAGGTACAGCATGCTATGTGCCAGTTTGGTACACATTAGTAGCCTTGAGTGACCACATGATGCTGCATGATGATGGCTCATGGTACTACACCCCATCCAGTTACAGTGGCCACAGTACTACACATATCATGAATTGCTATGCACCTCAATGTTGTGTGTATGTGCAGACATGTGCACCTATACACAATATGCATAGCAATCACCATTTGTACAAAGTGACACACATATGTCTTGTAATGCTATAGAGTGTATAGGTCACATGACACACATTGTGTATGTGTGATGCTTCACGTTGCAGTTGTGTGGTAGCATGCCATGTCATGGCTGGCACTGGCATGTCCACAATATGTCCTACACTCACCATAACCACTGTACAATGGCTATGTTGAGGAATGGTATTCCATCAGGTATACATGCACCACTCATCCTGTATGTATACATAGCATGCATGTGCTAAACCTCTGTCCACAATTATCTGATAAAGACACAGATGCTCTAATCAGAAATGGATATCTATGTGACACACTGATATACATCCAGCCATGGTATGTATACCTGTGACTGATGGTGCACAGGACATTGCAGGGCTTTTAATACCTACACAGCAATGTGTGTCCATGTACACATTGCATTCCAGGGTGAGGCCATTCACTGAACAAAACACACAGGCATCAAAGCTATGTATACTGTTATTAGCAAGGGTTGTCTACACTCACACTGCATGCTGTTGAGCAACACACGTCCTGCATGCTGTCACGTTTGATATAAATGTTTGGCTTGCGATACTGTACCCCACCATCACACGCTATTGAGTATGTTCGGGATTGCTGGTGGTGTGTGTGTGTGTGTGTGTGTGTGTGTGTGTGTGTGTGTGTGTGTGTGTGTGTGTGTGTGTGTCTGTGTCTGTCTTAGTGAGGAGTGTATTTGTGTGCATGTGTGCATGTGTTCATGTGTCCATGTGCTCATGTGTCTATGTGTTTATGTGTTCATGTGTGCATGTGTTCATGTGTGCATGTGTGCATGCGTTCATATGTCCATGTGTTCATGTGTGCATGTGTGCATGTGTGCATGTGTTCATGTGTGCATGTGTTCATGTGTCCATGTGTTCATGTGTTCATGTGTGCATGTCTTCATGTGTTCATGTGTGCATGTGTGCATGTGTTCATTTGTCCATGTGTTCATGTGTGCATGTGTGCATGTGTGCCGACATCATGTACAGGTCGTAAAGTGTGTTTCCTGTCTTCCTCTTATAGGTGCTGATTTTGGGCTGGTTCAATGCAGTAGGGAAACTGATGTCACTGAGCATAATAGTGATAATGATGATAGGTGTGTTGAGGCACAGGCATGTTTGCCAGGGTCTGTCATTGGGCCACCAGTCGACAGTACACAAGTGTCCACCCCATCCATGCACACAGTCATACTGCCAGTACATCCATCACCAATGCCCTTAACAGGGGGACAGCGTACAGTCGGCATTGGCCAGGACAGTGTGGTATCCATGGCACATGCATCCCAACACAGCAGCCATACCCAGATGTCTGGAATGGTACCGCATAGGCAGATGTCCAGGGGTTCTCGTCGGAGCATTGCTGCTCATCATGCCACTGGCAGATGTGCCACAGGTCTTACAACCTTATGCATGTTCCAGGCTGTCATGGAGGCACAGGCACTTATGGAACGGTACACCAGACAGGGACTAAGGGCACAGAGGGCACATAACACCACCATAATAGACAGTATCCGTGACCTAGCTGGTGCCATCCGTAATTACACTGAGGTCACCGATAGACGTTGGGGAGAGACATTATATGTCCTCTGCAATGTCATGTCCATGTGTCAGGACAGTGTGGGATGGTTGAGTCATCGACATGGTCGTATGCCAGCAACATCAGCAACTGGCAGCTGCCGCAGACTTCCCTCAAGCCACAGCCGCTCCCGTAGTGCCAGTACCAGCCCTAGCAATGTCCTTCTGTGATGAACACAGGCCCTTTTGGGGGTGATGGGGGGAGTTTACACTGAACTTGTCTCCCTGGATGTGGGCAATGAAAGTTGGTTTGGTGTATTTCTTTCCTTTTTTCAGTAGCTGACAGCATATTTGGAAGTTGACACCTACATGTCTGGTATAACTAACGAAGGCTTTGTGGTTGTTATTCTTACATTCCTTGGCTGTTTGTCTTTAGAAACTGTCCTTGGATTATTTTATGAGCAATCATTGTTTCTTCCTGATAATGATCAGTGATGCGTTTCCTTTAGTGAAGTTGGCTCTATCATGTGTTCGTTTCCTCCTTCTGTTGTCTAGCTTATTTATGGGCAACAGCCACCTGATTGTTGTCTTATTTTTAGAGGAGTGCATTTTGGTTTTATTTGTGATGTCTCATTCCATGCATCCCTGTATATGCTCATAGGATGCACTTGTAAATGATTCTGCAGATTGTATACCATTATCCTATAGCAAGAGGTCTTTGGAATGTTCCACTTTGGTCTTGGGAAGTGTGCAGTTTGCTTTTGCAAATGTCTTCAGAGTGGTTTCATTGACTGGGTGGGGGGGTGGGATGTGGATGTCCAGTGTGATTACTTCATGATCTGATATTACCAGCGAGGGGTTTATCTCTGTACTGGAACACTGGTACCACATGTTGGTGATTATCATGTCCAGTATGTTGTCACCTCTAGTGGGCATGGTGACCAGCTGTTCCAGGGTGTTGGGTTTTTTTGAACTCTAGGAAACATTGGGCAAAGGACGTTGTACATGAGTAATTCTACTGCTCTCTGTTTAGGTAGTTGCAATCTCCTCATATAATGGTGTTTGATAGGACCTTTATATTTTCCACTGTTCTCCGGAATACTAAGTGAGGTTCCTGAGACAAGGTAGGTGATCTGTAGCAAGCTACAATCTGATGGGCAGCTTTGCCCAATGTTAATTGCGCTTGCATGATCTCCAAGGCCTCATGCTGTGCAACTAACCTGAAGGTGTGGGTATCCATAAGGTAAATGGGTACACCCCTTCCTTTTGTATTTCACTCGTGGTTTTGGGTCTGAAAGTTGGAGGGATTGTGAGTGTTTTACGTGGAGCATATCCAACAGCTCTTTGTTTGACATAGCTTTGTATGTTAGGCAGTGAACACCTCTGAGTAGGTGATATGCAAGGGAGTATGGATGGAGCATTTTGAGATGGTCTGTGTATGGCAATTATGCTCTTCGTGAGGTATTGCTGCTGGCTTTCCAGTTGTTGTAGTTGTCTTGTGAGGTACATAGCAACAGTTGTGTTGTACTCCATTATAGTTCTAGTGAGTGATGAGTAGAGGGGAACATTGTCCTCTTCTATTCTGCATGAGACACATTTTGTGATGAGGTGTGCCACATAGGAGGGTTTCCTGACTACTGTGGGAATGTGATTATCACAGTTGTATCCACTGTCCACCTGTGACCCAAGGTCTCTTGTCACACTTTCAGTGTGAAGTATACTACCACCTATGTTGTAGTTCTTGGCTACAGAGTTTTTAACAAAGGGGATGACAATGCACCTTTTGGCATTGAGCTACAGCTCATGGCTTTGACAACAGCCATCTGTCTCAGTAAGGCCCTTTTATAGGATGTCCACATCTTTAGTGTTTGCAATTATGGCTCCTAGTTTGCAGTACTCTGGAAACTTCAGCAGCCACAGACCTGCCATATAAATGTTTACTTCAGAGAAGTAGATACTACACAGCCTGGGAAGTTATCTGGTCCCATGGCTGCTGTGATACTGGCTTTGGAGAGTGTTTTTTACCTGTGCAGCCATGACAACAGCAACTTTGCAGTCTTCCATTATAGAGATGTGCTATTTCATGGCTGAGAGGGGGGTAAAGTTAACACTGATCCTATCTGTCAGGTGTTGACAATATCAGTTGGCTCTGTACATTTAGTGCCATTGAGCTGTAACTCAGAACAGATCTGAGTGTAACCATGACATGGACCTGCCTGTTGGGCAGAGATCTCCTGAGTAGACAGTATGCAACAGTGTACAGATTGGGTTACATTCAGTCTTGTTGCATGGGGCAACTATTTGAGGCCAGTAATCCTCTTGTTAAGGTACTTCATTGGCCTTTCTAGCTGCTGAATGTGCCCAGTCAGATTCATCGCAAGTGTGTTGTGGTACTCTCTGACAGGTCTGATGACTGCTGAGTAGTGGGAACCTCCTTTTACCTACATGCACAGACCTTGGCAGTTTGTGTGAACACATAGCATGATTTTCCGACCACTTTGTGAATGTGTTTCTGGAAGTAGAGATGACTATCCACATTTGTCCATAGATTCCTTATTATCACATCCGTATTTAGCCTAAGTGTGTGAGCATGCCCAGTATGACCTTTCAGTATGTTGCTGCCTGACATTTGCTTTGTTTCTTTGTGTGTGTGAGCATGCCCAGTATGACCTTTCAGTGTGATGCTGAATGAAATCAACTACATTTGTTGGAGTGTGTGAGCACACCCGGTATAGACATTTATACTATATGTGTATGGAAAATCAAGATGTATTTTTACAGCAGGGCTCACCTTTGTGTCATAGATCAACTGGGATCAACAGGAATCATGCTGTGCCTGCAAGGCTTCCATGCAACACTTTGCATAGGCTTATCAACATTTCTACATACAGGGGGGACAGCTATTCTTTGTACATTTCTATGTGGGGGCACACCTGATTGTTACTGTGGGTGTACATAGGATGTGGGTTTCACCTGACACTTATACACATTTGCTATGCCTGCACTGCTATGTACAGGACACAATTTCAGTCTGTACTGTTGCCTATCATACTGGCCTGAGGCATACTACTGTACTACAGATCTTAGCATCCAGTGTCACGTATATTAGATTGCGACTTCATAGCCTACACAACCCACATCACACCGCCTGGCCAGATGTTCTCTGTCTGCATAGGCATGTGGGGGAGGTTACCCATTTGCCTCTTTTGGGGCATGATACAGCATTTCTTTGTGTTTACATTAGTGCACAATTGTCCTGCTGTGTCCGTACCAATGAAATGCTATCATGGCTTAGTGGTTCAGTACTGTGGCTATAGTGCACAGTATCCTGGGTTCGAGCCCTGTCACTGCTTTTTATTTCCATGCTGGGCAGACCAGACTGCATAAGGAACAGTAAAGCAGATATGAGCATGTTTAACTGACTTTGCTTAACGTTGTCCAACCTTGCCCAACATTGCTCAACGTTGCCCAACATTGCGCTAGTTAACAAGGGCAATTTTGTTTACATATACTAAATATTGGTAAATGCTGCTTAGCACTGCTTTATATTGCTTAAAACATGGCAATCGTGTCTCAGGTGGAGCTGCCGGGCTGCCTATGTCGGATGCACATACTACACTCCCTATACATGTTTGGAAACAGGTAGTGTCAAGTTAGGCATCCCTTTTATTTTATGTGCGAGTCAGAGAGAGGTATCATTTCCAGGGTTCCTACTGAGCCAGTGTATGTGCTATGCATTGCCTCTTTGCCAAGGCCAAGGCATACTGGGCACACCTCCTTCTGCCTACTGGGACAGGCTCAAGTTGCTCCTCCTCCGAGTCAGGCTGGGCATGTGCAGGCCTTGGCAATGGTGGGGGGATGGCTGGCCCTGCCCCATGCTGTTCCTGCTGCAGCTGTTTTTGTAGGATCATATTGTGTAGCATGGCACATACCATGACAATTTGGGTACATGTAGTTGGTGAGTACTGCAAGGCTCCACCAGATGTATCCAGGCACTGGAACCATCCCTTGAGCATCCCAAACACACACTTGATTACATTTCATGTTTGCACGTGTGCCTCATTATGGAGTTCTTGTTCAGGTGTGTGTGCATTTCTGATGGGTGTCATCAGCCACGGCTACAGTGCATATCCAGCATCCCCCACTAGGTGACTGTCAGGGCTGTCCCCATTGGCAAATGTCTGGTACAGCTGTGTCATATGCCAAATATGGGAATCGTGGTAGCTTCCAGGGCAGCCAGCACACACATTCAGTATTATACCCTGGGCATCGCACACAACCTGGCAGTTGATGGAGTGGAAGCCCTTGTGGTTGATGTAGGCCCTACCCCACTCTGCTTTGATGTGTATGTGCATGCAGTCAATTGCACCCACTACCTCAGGGTATTCCTCTATTTGCTGGAAGAGATGCATATTGCTGGCCAATACCTCATGGGAATTGGGGAACTATACATGATCACCGACATGTGCTGACATGGCATTCAGGAACTGGTGCAGTAGCCTGGATGCTGATGCCTGTGAAATCCCCATCATATCACCAGTTGATCTCTGGAAGGTACCTGTTGCTAGTATTCTTAGGGAAACACATACCTTGGTTTCCACTGGGATGGGTTCCCCTCTGTTGGTTCTGTGTGTGAGGCGTGGCCTGCACAGCTCAACAATTTGCTGCAGGAGCTCTCTGTCCACTCTATAGCACTCCAGTATCTCCAGCTCATGTAGCCCCTGGTAGGTTACCCTAGGTCTGTACACTCTTCTCCGTCTCCTCACTGTGGGTTGCTCAGCAGCATTTGCAATGACACCACCCTCAGCATCTTGCACATGTTGCCTTATAATAGCAATGACAGCCCCTAACATTTTTTTTGTCTCAGTTAAGCTTTTTAAGTTTTCACTTCTCTTTGTAGACTGCAGTGTTGCAGTGTTTCTGAGAAAAACATGGGGGAATGTTGTTTGCAGAGTTTTAAGTGCTGGGCTGGGCTGGACTAGTGTACTGCCTGTGTAATTGGCTCATTCTGACTGATTTCACCTGGCAGCTCTGCTAGTTCTCCTTGGTTAACTTCCTTCTACTTCTTTTCCTTCCTTTTCCCATTTCTGTTTCCACAGGGGGCAGCGCCATGCAAACAAGTGCAAACACAGCCACACATGCACACAGGCTTACACAAGCTTACACAGGCTTAGGTGGGTGCACATTCATGCATACAGGCTTAGACGGCCTTACACAGGGTTACACGGGTGCACACATATGCACAGAGGCTTAGACCA
>NC_056725.1:722632385-722637385 GCF_019279795.1 Protopterus annectens | reverse complement strand
GGAAGCACAGCACGGGATGGGGCTCATCCCCCCTCTGCAAGCGTGGCTGGAGGAGAGCCTCCACTCACCCTCCATAGGGTCTGGTCTGTGGTGCATAGTGAGATCAGGCGTTCTATGACTGATCCCCTATGCCAGCTCGAGGCAAGAGTGGAGCAACTCACGGGTGTGCCTGCCCATCCTATCCAGCCCCCAGCACCG
This sequence comes from Protopterus annectens, assembly GCF_019279795.1. NCBI lineage: Eukaryota > Metazoa > Chordata > Ceratodontiformes > Protopteridae > Protopterus > Protopterus annectens. Next base: position 722,637,187 of record NC_056725.1, on the reverse strand, counting down.
CCCCGGCCTGGGCTGTGAAGGCGCAGTGGTAACTGCCCATAGGTGGGGATCTCCATTCCACTGTTGCCATCTGTGGGCTCATGGGCTCGCAATATCCAAACATCCGTCCCTGTCAATTGTGTTTACCCCCCACATGTGTCATACTCCACCCCTGTATGCATCTTGTTTGTCTTGTCTGTTAACGTCCCCAACCTACCTCCCCAAATATACCTACTTCCTGTACCTCACATTCCACTCTCACCTGAAAAAAAAAATAAAAAAGGGCACTCTGTTCCCACAAAAAATATTACGCCCCATACATAGCTGCCCATTTCGCACACATGTCCACTGGACATGTAAACTGATAATCCTAAATGGCTGTATAACATATTTTGTTGTCCTCACCGCTCTCTCAGGGATGGCAGGTTTCAAATTTCAGACCAAATTTCAAACATATGCACAGCTGTTGCTGATAAAGAAATGGGCAGCTATGGACCTTCCCTACACCCATCCTGCACATCCTGAGCTGGTTTCCCTACTGTCTTTCCCTCTTTGTACCCCCTTTTTCACCACATTCCTATTTCTCCATTTTCTTTTCTTTAAAAGAAATTAGCACGGGTGTTAGTGGGAGTAAGCACTTTTAAGCTTTAAGCAGTAGTCAGCGGGTGTGTGCTTGTGTGCGCTTAGCTAAGCATAGATAATCATAGATAAGCGTCACACAAACTCGCGCAAACCAGCTTACAACTGCTTAAAAGTGCCTTAGTCACTCTGTATGACAAGGCCTGTAGTCTGCTCATCAGCAAAATAAAACACCCCTGTCAGTCTCGAATCCCAGACCTTGGAAACACTAGTCTGCATGAATTACCACTGAGCCACAGCAGATATACAAGAACTTGGTGCTGAAAGAAATATATCATGAAATACAAGGAGTGAATGTAAAGGGAAAATAGGAAGGCCATTACACAAAGCTTGTTCTGTGTATCTTTACTGGCAATTCTTGTGAATTGCATTACATTAGTGTGAGAAGAGAAACATCCATGCTAGTAGGTAATAATGTTACAGTAGCACCTTACAATCCACACACAGTATCAGAGCAGGATAAACACCACCATATTTGAATAGGTAAGAGGTCAGACCTCCCAACTGTGACTGATTTACAGGGATGTCCCTGATTTGCAAACAACTGTTACCTGTGCCCCACTGACTCCCTGTGAAATGTACTAACAGTAGGCAGAAAGGTGTGGAATCCCACATAATGGTAACTGTCAATAAGTTAAAGTAGACACTACTTGCATGTCAGAAATGGTGTAGTAATACATAAGCTCAAAATACTCCACAGTCACAACTGCAGAATATCTGAAATATATCACGGGTGTATCCCATTGATATGTACCTTTCCCTGAGGCTGGTCAAATATATACCTGAGAGTATCTGAGGCCTGCAAGTGTCAGAAACACACAGGCATATCAGCCTGTCTGCTGTTACATACTCTGCAAATAGCTGCAGAATTACTTCCACAAGCATGCCCTTATGTAGGAGTACAACACAGAAATATCAAAGGATGTAGCCATCTAACATACTAATGACAGTATAGCAGTTCACAAGCACTGCATGTGCCTGATATTCATAATTGTTAGTACAATATACTTAGTTGTCCTCACCCCTCTCTCAGGGGTGGAAGGTTTCAAATGTCACAGCAAATGTCAAACATATGTACAGCTATTGCAGTTAAAGAAATGTGCAGCTATGGACCTTCCCTACACCCAGCCTGCACATCCCTAGCTGGTGTCCCCACTGACTTCCTGCTTCCTGCTTACAACTGTTTAAAAGTGCCTTATTCACTCTGTATGACAAGGCCCTAGTACTGCTCAGCAGCAAAATAAAATACCCTGTAAGTGTCAAACCCCAGACCTTGGTCTCACCAGACTGCATGAAGTGCCACCAAGCCACAGCAAACATATAAGAACTTAGTGCTGAAAGAAATATATCATGCATTACAAGGAGTGAATGTAAATGGAAAATAGGAAAGCCATAGCAACACATTCCAGTAAAGACAGTTTGAAGCTACCAAGAAAGCTGTAATAAGTCTGGAATAAAGGTATACTGCAGTCACTACATAATGAAATGAATGAGACAGCCACAACCAAAGAGTGCATTGTCTTAAATAAAGTACAGAACCTGGACTGTGTCCGTCCCACAATTTGGATATGTTGCTGTACCCTTGCATTATGGAGATAGTATGGTTGTATGAAATGCTGAACATCCACAGTTGTGTAGACCCATATAAATCAAATGTAGCAGGATGCTGTACCTGAACACAGCCAGATATGAACATATATGAATAAAAATGGAATGTATATTAATGTAGCAGTAACATCCCCATCACCAACATTCCTAAGGTTACATACAGGAAACTGTACTAATACATGTAGGGGATATATATCTGCATCTACTAGGAATGTACAGTATATATATAGGTAGTGTAAATTGTTAATGTAATATTTCTCCACCCTACCCTATTTTCACAAATTATGCCATTCCACACCAAACTGGGTATGTGTATTCACAATTAATTCCCATGGACATTTGTTCTGTTGGTTCATACATATCTGCATGTACGTTGATGCATGTGCCCTGTTCACATATCCAAACCTGATGGCCTGTTGCCACCAATCAACCCTGCATGCTGTTGGAATATGCACTGTTGTTCTAAATATGCATGTGTTATGCTTGCTGCTCAATGTTCGGAATTCATGGGTGTTTGGTTAATGGGAATACTGATGCATGCTGTTACAACTAATTTTGAATGATGTTGTTTGTTACTAACCCATAATGCCATAAAATACTGCTAAACATAGGACAACAGGGAAGGCGGGTTCCAGCGGACCCACCTCTCCCACCTCAGCTGGTGAGTGCACCTGGCACCAGTGCCCAGGCCGACCTCTCCTCTGGTGGCCTGTGCCACCTTCGGGTGGAAGCACAGCACGGATGGGGCTCATCCCCTCTGCAGCGTGGCTGGAGGAGAGCCCACTCACCCTCCATAGGGTCTGGTCTGGTGCATAGTGAGATCAGGCGTTCTATGACTGATCCCCTATGCCAGCTTGAGGCAAGAGTGGAGCAACTCACGGGTGTGCCTGCCCATCCTATCCAGCCCCCAGCACTGCCCCGGCCTGGGCTGTGAAGGCGCAGTGGTAACTGCCCATAGGTGGGGATCTCCATTCCACTGTTGCCATCTGTGGGCTCATGGGCTCGCGATATCCAAACATCCGTCCCTGTCAATTGTGTTTACCCCCCACATGTGTCATACTCCACCCCTGTATGCATCTTGTTTGTCTTGTCTGTTAACGTCCCCAACCTACCTCCCCAAATATACCTACTTCCCTGTTACCTCACATTCCACACCTGAAAAAAAAAAAAAAAAAAAGGGCACTCTACAAAAAACAAAAAAATATTCGCCCATACATACCTCCCCAAATATACCTACTTCCTGTACCTCACATTCCACTCTCACCTGAAAAAAATAAAAAGGGCACTCTGTTCACAAAAATATTACCTCTGTTTCAAACACATTACGTCCACTGGACATGTAAACTGATAATCCTAAATGGCTGTATAACATATTTTGTTGTCCTCACCGCTCTCTCAGGGATGGCAGGTTTCAAATTTCAGACCAAATTTCAAACATATGCACAGCTGTTGCTGATAAAGAAATGGGCAGCTATGGACCTTCCCTACACCCATCCTGCACATCCTGAGCTGGTTTCCCTACTGTCTTTCCCTCTTTGTACCCCCTTTTCACCACATTCCTATTTCTCCATTTTCTTTTCTTTAAAAGAAATTAGCACGGTGTTAGTGGGAGTAAGCACTTTTAAGCTTTAAGCAGTAGTCAGCGGGTGTGTGCTTGTGTGCGCTTAGCTAAGCGTAGATAATCATAGATAAGCGTCACACAAACTCGCGCAAACCAGCTTACAACTGCTTAAAAGTGCCTTAGTCACTCTGTATGACAAGGCCTGTAGTCTGCTCATCAGCAAAATAAAACACCCCTGTCAGTCTCGAATCCCAGACCTTGGAAACACTAGTTTGCATGAATTACCACTGAGCCACAGCAGATATACAAGAACTTGGTGCTGAAAGAAATATATCATGAAATACAAGGAGTGAATGTAAAGGGAAAATAGGAAGGCCATTACACAAAGCTTGTTCTGTGTATCTTTACTGGCAATTCTTGTGAATTGCATTATATTAGTGTGAGAAGAGAAACATCCATGCTAGTAGGTAATAATGTTACAGTAGCACCTTACAATCCACACACAGTATCAGAGCAGGATAAACACTGCCATATTTGAATAGGTAAGAGGTCAGACCTCCCAACTGTGACTGATTTACAGGGATGTCCCTGATTTGCAAACAACTGTTACCTGTGCCCCACTGACTCCCTGTGAAATGTACTAACAGTAGGCAGAAAGGTGGGGAATCCCACATAATGGTAACTGTCAATAAGTTAAAGTAGACACTACTTGCATGTCAGAAATGGTGTAGTAATACATAAGCTCAAAATACCCCACAGTCACAACTGCAGAATATCTGAAATATATCACGGGTGTATCCCATTGATATGTACCTTTCCCTGAGGCTGGTCAAATATATACCTGAGAGTATCTGAGGCCTGCAAGTGTCAGAAACACACAGGCATATCAGCCTGTCTGCTGTTACATACTCTGCAATAGCTGCAGAATTACTTCCACAAGCATGCCCTTATGTAGGAGTACAACACAGAAATATCAAAGGATGTAGCCATCTAACATACTAATGACAGTATAGCA
>NC_056725.1:722609885-722627385 GCF_019279795.1 Protopterus annectens | reverse complement strand
GCATGCTGTGCATGTTTGCTGTGAGACTATGCATATCCCATTATTCTCAATAGCTGCCTTACTCACATGCAATACACAAAGCATGACACACATGTGTGGCAACACAGTACTGGACATTGTATAGGCATACCTGATACACATGTACACAACACACACATGTTTAGCATACACACTACACCTTAGCCTGCTACACATGTCCAATTATGACACCTGCTGTATGGCCACCCTTCAGTATCCCACTTATCATCTACGCAGCACACATAATATACCTGAGGGGTAGAGGCCTATCATGTCTTTTGTGCAACAGTCTTGAACAAATAATGCATTCATGTTAGGCAATGCTCACTATTGGCCACCTTACAAACCCATGTAACAAGTGGCTGTGTAATTGTGGATGTAGTTATATTACTGCACATCAGGTACAGCATGCTAGCTGCCTGTCTGGCACACATTATTATTGTTGACTGACCACAAGAAGTATGCTGATCATGGCTCACGTTACTACACCACATCCAGTTCCGCCGACCACAAAAGTACACATAGCAGTCATTGCGTAGCACCATCATGTGTTTTGTGTGTGTGTGTGTGTGTGTGTGTGTGTGTGTGTGTGTGTGTGTGTGTGTGTGTGTGTGTGTGTGTGTGTGTGTGTGTGTGTGTGTGTGTGTGTGTGTGTGTGTGTGTGTGTGTGTGTGTGTGTGTGTGTGTGTGTGTGTGCGCAAATATATGCACCCACAGCTTGTAACACTTGCACAACATTGTTATGTCCTTGTACACATTGTGTCCCAGGGTGGAGACAATCACTGAACAACTACACACAAGCATCAAGTACACGTATACTGTTATTAACAAGGGCTGTCTACACTTGCACTGCATGTTCCTGTGCAACACATAATCTGCATGCTGACACGTGTGCAGTGATGTTTTTCCTTGTGATACTGTCACCCACCCTAAAACAGTATTGTGTATGTGTTGGATTGCAGGTGTGTCTGTGTTTGTATTTGCTGTACTGAGGAGTGTGCCTGTGTGCTTGTGTGCCTGTGTGCTTGTGTGCCTGTGCACCTGTGTGCATGTGCGCCTGTGTGCATGTGTGCCTGTGTGCATGTGCACCTGTGTGCATGTGCGCCTGTGTGCATGTGTGCATGTGCGCCTGTGTGCTAATATCATGTACACATTTGTAAACTGTGTTTCCTATCTTCCTCTCACAGGTTCTGATGTTGCTCTGGTGGAGTGCAGCAGGGAACCTGAAGCCACTGCTGGGGATAGTGATTATTATGATACATGTGTAATGGCACAGGGAGGTATGTCATTGGTCAGCCAATTGACACTACACAGCAGTCAACCCCATCAATGCGCACAGTCATCCTGCCTATACATCCATTGTCACAAATGTCCTTAGCTGAGGGACAGTATACAGTGGGCATTGACCAGGGTAGTGTGGTATCATTGGCACATGCATCCCATCACAGCAGCCATGGCCAGATTCCTGACATGGTACCACACAGGCAGATGTCCAGGGGTTCTCGTGGGAGCATCCGTGGTCATACTGCCCCTGTCAGACGTGCCCAAAGATGGTCTTTCAACCTCAGCTATGTTCCGGGCTGTAATGCAGGCACAGGCACATATGGAACGGTACATCAGACAGGGTCTGAGGGAGCTTAGAGCACATCGCACTGCTATGAATTACACTATGTGTGATGTTGCATCTGCCATCCGTAACATCAGTGAGGTCATTGATAGATGTTGGGGGGACACATTAGATCTCTTCCACAACTACATGTCCAGGAACCAGGACAGTGCAGGATGGTTGAGGCGTTGATGTGGACGTATGCCAGCAACATTATCAGCTGGCAGTCATTGCGGACAACAACAAACCCGCAGCCACTCCCATAGTGCCAGTACCAGCCCCAAGCAATGCTGGGTCTGTGCTATCATTAGTCCATCCAAGAAGACCACGTGCACGTGGCTCTGGACAGTCCCAGCAGGCCAGCAGGGACATGTGTCCAGTTGACAACCCACTGCTTCTGATGACAGCACCCAGTCTGGCTTAGTACCTGATACTGTCCACAGCACCCCTGCCAGGCACAGGTACCGTGTCCGTGGCCAGAGACAGTGATCTGTATGACCTGGCATGTACAGTCTGTGGCTGTCCACAAACATCCGTATATGGCAGCCACGTGGTGGTACTGTGTGCATGCATACACACACACATAATGGTAACACCTAGGGCTAACACATACACACACACATTCCAGCAACATTGCCCCATGTTGTACTGTTGTCCCTCACTAACACACACACACACACACACACACACACACACACACATACATGTCAATTGGATGTGTCAATGGCAGACTCTGGCAAACCAAGTACACACCCTGTGCATATGATGAAACTGTGCCACCTCCTGCCATCTGTAACACTGATGCAGGAACAGGGTAGCATGGTGCTGATGCACAGCGTGACTACATAGCACTGTAGTAATATTATCATGTTGTACAGTGTAATGATATTGTTGTGGGTATATTCAAGCATGCATGATGCATTACCTATGTTTGTCATTGCAGTTTTGTATACACCAGTGTTAATTCCCAAAGTGTACTGTCTGCACATGTGCCACATGGCTGTTGTGTGTACCTGTGCCTGCATGTGTTGGGGTGTGGACAGTACATGTGTGATGTTTGCAGCACTGAGTTGCAAGTGTACATTTGTGAACATTGTTAGCATGGAACATGACATGGTTTGACAGTATGCTGTGGGTGATACAGTTTCCAAATGTCAATGGTCTGCATTCTGGTAGTATACACAGCTTACATAGCCTGACATTCAGTGGTCATTACATGGTGTCTCCTCAACTGATACACAGATGTAGGAACCTGGTGTCAGTGATATCCCTGCAGTACTACACTATACTAGTAGCCATTCTTACTGAGCCACACACATCCCTGGGAACAATACTCTTTGGCATATAGCAGTCTCATGTACATGCCAACACACTATGGATATGTCTATCCACGAGTGCAAATACATACAGTAGCCTACAATGCATTCTACACATGACACACCTAACCACCACAAGGGTATCATACGGACAGATACCTGTTTTCCAAGCCATGCTGTATTACTGTAATGCAACTGTGGCATTGGCATCAGCATGTAGTTAACATAGTATTCCAACAGTACCATGTAGGTGGTAGCACCCATCATGTAGAACGGGTAATGGTGTGTACATGTGGACAAGTGTTATCTTGTTTTTCCTGTGATATTCACATTTCCAAAGGTATTCTGCAGTCCCTCGGTGTATCACCTAAGCAAGAAGGTGTCTGTATGCATATCGGCAACAGTTGCCATACACCTACACTGGGTGCCCATCACTCACAGACTTTGCTGTGTTTTAACATGTCTGACATATACTCCAGACATGAGCCCTCACTCACATTAATCTATCAAAGCTTTCATGGGTGTGTGTCACATAGTTGGCCTAGGACACTGATCACTGCAGTAGCCTGCATTGTCACCAACATACATGTATGGCCTAAGGTCTGGTAAGCTGCGACACATGCTGGCAAAGGTAACAACTGTATTCATATGGGGCAGGCTTCACACATAGGAACTATTAAAGGTCACAGGTACATATCTGTATGTGGCACACACATACCTGATGTGTGCATTGAAATTACTGTTATAATAATATGTCATACAATAATAAAAGCAAAATACACAACACGTTGCATTTGTAAGATTCAAACCCCTATCTAACTATGTTATGATACTTGAGAGAGACGCAGTAGCGCAGCGCGCTATTTATATTACTGGATTATTTCCCTTCCCCTGCTGTATTTATAGGGTGCTGACATCATCAGTCTTTCCAAAGAGGAATGTACATCTTTTAGTGTGTTATCCCAGTCTTCAAAAAGGCCATTCCTTTCACAGAAAATTGCATATATACACACCCCACACTCAGCGTTTGCAGGATTCAAACCCCTACTTAACTATGTTATGATACTTGAGAAAAATGCATTAGCACAGCGCTCTATTTGCATTATTGGATGATTTCCCTTCTCCTGCTGTATTTATAGGGTGCTGACATCATCAGTCTTTCCATAGAGGAATGTACATCTTTTAGTGTGTTACCCCAGTCTTCAAAAAGGCCATTCCTTTCACATAGCATTACATATATACACACCCCCCTCCCCACACACAGCATTTGCAGGATTCAAACTCCTACCTAAAGGTGATACTTGAGAGAGACACATTAGCGCAGCGTGCTATTTGCATCACTGGATGATTTTCCTTCTCCTGCTGTATTTATAAGGTGCTGACATCATCAGTCTTTCCAAAGAGGAATGTGCATCTTTTGGTGTGTTATCCCAGTCTTCAAAAAGGCCATTCTTTCCACAGAGAATTGCATACATACACACCCCCCTTCCACACACACAGCGTTGGCAGGATTCAAACCCCTACCTAACTATGTTATGATACTTAAGAAAGACACATTAGCACAGCACGCTATTTGCATTACTAGATAGCTTCCTTCTCCTGCAGTATTTATAGGATGCTGACATCATCAGTCTTTCCAAAGAAGAATGCACATCTTTAACTATCCCTCAGTATGGGGGATAACAATATCTGTGCATTAACAGACGTCTAGTTCAGGGTCACATATGCACACTGGCACTGCCAGGTTATATGCTATAGCATGCTTCGTGACCACAGGACTTGTAACACACAACACAAGTAGGGGGTGTATCCATATACATCACAGATACACACACCTCTGGGTTGGTACCACTGCACTAAGCATGACAGGCCATACATATACAACTACCATTGTGCAAAACTGCCTTTTGGTTTGGTGTGTAGTTCAGACCAATCCCCCATACCCAGCAACCACACTTGGCTTTCCTGGGAACAGTGTAGGATATGCAGGTCTTCACACACACCATTATAGTGGTTGACGTCAAGTACATAAATATTGACTGGGGATACTACTCAGGCCCTCAACAACATCACCCTACAGCCACTACAATTTGCAAATCCATGTGCTATGGCACAACCAGTCACCACACCCACAAGGGGGAATACATATTGGACCTGATCATCACCAACATGGGGACTCTATGTTCCACACCAGAGGTAGAACCATCATTGTTAAGATCAGACCATAAACCACTTTCCCTGGACATCCATATCCCATCCCCACCCCCAGCCAAGGAAATCACTGTAAAGAATTTCTCAAAAGCAGACTTTGCACTTGTGAAGACTGGGGTGGAATACTTCAAAGGCCCCGTGCTGGAGGATAATACAGCCCAATCTGCAGAATCCTTTACAAACGCATTGTATGAGCACCTGCAGGTATGCATTGATCATGGTATCCTAAATAAAACCATGACTCCTCCAAAACAGGAGACATGTCTGGTTGGCCCCAGCCATATATAAGCTGTACAACAGAAGGAGGAAGCTACTACATAACAGAGCAATATCCCATAGACCCACATAGATCATAACCTCTCCTTTGCTAATCACATTGACTGAGTCATTGCAAAAACCTTTATATAGCCCTCCTTATCACATGGGTGTTTGCATGTAGATCATGGGAGGTCATTGTGGCCCTCTACTAGTCACTCATCAGGCCCATGTTTGACTACATTGCTCCTTTTGGGGTGTACCTTACCCAACACCTGCGGCAACTACAGTGAACACAACAGTACCTCCCCAAGAGGATCATGGGCTACACACAGATGTCCTATGCAGCTCAACTAAAGGATCTCCAGCTCTACTCAGTTGCTTAACACCTACTCAGAGGTGATCTATGCCTGACGTATGCAGCCATTTCAAACCCAGAAGTAATGGACATGCTCCAGCTCATAACATCCAAGACCCTTAGAGCTACACACTCCAGGGACTTAAACCTCAGCACAAAAATAAATAGGACATGCTGCAGGGATAGATTCATTACCCAGAGGCTCCCCTCACTCTGGAATTGAATCCCAATTTAAGTTAGACATAGCCCCTCGCCAACCCTCTTCCAGCGAGATACAGCCGCATGGATGGGAAATTGCAATTTCACCTCTGGGATCTCCACTGTGTCCCTGCTTGACAGAGGCACAGAAAACTAGCCTTAAAGGGTGCCTTCTGTGACCTACTTTACAGAGGCACAGTAGGCTACTCTACTGGGGAGGTGGACATCAAATACACTCTGCCTAGGCTTATGAATTCCCTAGGGCAGACAGCCTAGTATCGACCTCTGCACCTATGTTTATGTTCGGGATGCACAATATTTGTTGCTGCTACTGTTTGCAGGTCTTTATTGCCGTAGCTTTCCCAGTTTCTATGAACAACTTGTATCTGCGTAACATGTTTGATCATGACAGAGTTCCAGTACATGTTTGATCATGACAGGGTTCCAGTATATTAATATATGTCTGTTGTCATTTAACTGTGTGCACTGGGCAGATTGCTGGATCGTGGGAGGTTCCTGGTTTAACACATTCAACTGCCAGATATGTGTGACTGACTGCTATACTCAGACATGGCCTAAGTGTGTGAGCATGCCCAGTTCAGGCTTTCCATGGTTTGTTGCCTGACATATGTCTCATTTATCCAAGTGTGTGAGCATGCCCAGTGTGACCTTTCCATATGTTTGTGATCTGGAGTCCACTACATTTCTGGTTGTGTGTGAACATGACCAATATTGACATTTATACTGTGTGTGTTGGAAGTCATGTTGTGTTCTTACTGCCAGACTCCTTTGTGTCATAACTCAACAGGGATTATGCTGTGCCTGCAGGGTTTCCATGTGATAGTTTGCAAAGACTTGGCAACATTCTCTCATACTGGCTGAACACTGCAATACTGTCATGGTGTAGTAGTTCAGTGCTTTCCCTATGGTGCACATTATCATGGTTTGAATCCCATCAATGCTTTAAATGCTCATGCAGAGCAGACTGGTTAAGGGCCAGTTGGGCAACTATGAGCATGTTGCATTTTGTTCAGCTATGGCCTACTTAAACCAGGCTTGTCCGACATTGCTGTGTATTCACCAACTTGGGAGGACATTTCCAAACATTACTCCACATTAACCACAGTTGTACTAGTTGGTGTGTGTGATTCTGTTCATAGGTTCATATTAGGCTATCTGCCCTAGGGCATGTATAATCCTAGCCAGAGTGTGTTTGGCTTTCAACACACATTTTAAGTGGAGTTTGCCATGACATTTTTCAAGGTTAGTATACTGTGCCTCTGTCTAACAGTGATATAGAAGTGATAACCAGGGTAAACCTACAATCTCCCATCCACTCATCAAGATTCCTCTTGAAGAGAGTCAATGAGGGACTCTGGCTAACCTGGAGTGGGGGTTTACTCAAGAGTGAGGGGAGCCTCTGGGTTATGAATCTGTCACTCCAGCATGCCCTATTTATTTCAGTCCTGAGGTTCAGGTCTCTTGAGTGCATAGCTTGATGGGATTCTGAGTTTCCGAGGTGCAGCATGTCCACTGATTCCAGGTTGGACATGGCTTTATACATCAGACACAGATTGCCTCTGGGCAGGCGGTATGCCACTGAGTGGAGCTGCAGTTTCTTTAACCGGGCAGCGGATGGCATGTGTTTGAGCCCTTTGATCCTCCTGGTGAGGTACTTTTGTTGTCTTTCCAGCTGCTGAAGGTGTCTGATAAGGTACATCCCACAAGGGGCATTGTACTCAATTATGAGCCTGATGAGGGATGAGTTAAGAGGCACAATGACCTCCCCTGATGTAGATGTGAATACCTTCATGATTAGGTGGGCTATATGAAATGTTTTTCTAAACACTTTGGCCACATGGTTATCAAATGAGAGATTGCTATCAGCTTGGGTCCCCAGGTCCCTTATCACTTCTTCCATACTTAATGGGTTACCACCTATGTGGTAATTTGTGGTCACTTAGTTTTTGACAAAGGGGAGGACTATACACTGTTTTGCATTTAGCTTGAGGACATGGCTCTGGCACCAGTTGTCTGTTTCTATGAGGCCCTTTTGTAGGATGCTTATGTCAGCTGGAGGGTTGATTATGGTGCCTAGTTTGCAGTCATCTGCAAACTTGTTCACCAACAGTCCTTCTGTGTTGGCCTGTACCTCTGAGAAATATATACCAAACAAGGGAGGTCCCAGGACTAAGCCTTGTGGGATGCCACTTGTAGCTGGTTTGAGGTCTGACATGGCTCCAGCATTTCTGACCATGTGGGTTCTGTCCTTGAGCTAGTTTGCAACCCATCTAGTGACATAGGGGTTTATACTGAAGCTGGTGATCTTATCTATGATGACCAAGTGGGGTACTGCATGGAAGACTTTTGCGAGGTCCAAGTAGGCTGTGTGAACCACCTTCCCCTCGTCAATGGCCTTGGTGACTGTTTTAAATCACTCAACCAGGTTTATGAGGCAGGATCTGCCCTTAACAAAGCCAAACTGGGTAGGATCCAGTGTCTGTAGGTCCCCAATATGTTTATTTCTGAGGTCCATGATGATCTTTGCATAGCTTTGCAGACCAAGCTAGTCAGGCTTCTAGGGCGATAGTTTGCAGTATCCATTGAGGCACCACCTTTGTGGAGAGGGACTACTGTTGCTGTACACTGCTGTTTGGGTACATATCCTGGGGTAAGGCTGAGATTGAACAGTGGTTTTATGTTTGTGTTCAATTCTTCTTGGGGTTCATGTTGGGCACAGCCCAGGACACCGTCTGGTCCCATTGATGCTGTGTGTTTTGCTTTGGAGATGCTGGCTGTTACCTGAGCATCTGCGATGTCAGGGAGCCAGCACTCTGCTGGGATAGATATTTGCCCTTTTGGTGGGGCGGGGGGGAGAAGTTTGCACTGAACCTGTCAGCTAAGATGTTGGCAATGTCTGTGGGTTGGTGTATTGTTTGTCATTTTGGACTACATCTGAGCATATCTGGGGATTCCCACACAGGTTCCTACCATAAGTAAAGAATGCCTTGTGATTATCCTTGGTGTTCTGTACAATTTTTATCTCAAAGATGGCCTTAGACGATCTTATGTGTGGCCATAGTTTTTCAATAATACTGATCAGAGATGCCTTCCCTTTTTTGTATTTTGATCTATCATATAGTAGCTTCCTCCTTGTATTCTATGGTTTGTTTATGGCTGGGGTCCACCGGACAGGATGCCTGGCTTTGGGTGATTGGGTCTTGCTTTTATTTGGGATTAGAAATCCAGCACCCCGAGCAGTAGTAGCTTAAAGTTCTTTTATTAAACCAGACCAGTTTCAGCAATCAGCTTTCTTCAGTGGTTTGATAACTACATAACCATAGGCCATATTTATTAGTATTTTGAACTAGGCAGTATGACATCATTTCCTGTGTTCATGAAAAAATCACCAAAACATATATATATATATGAATAAGCCTAAAAGGTACAAAGATCATTTAGTATATGGAAAGTATAATAAGAATATTAATACTAAAATGTATATCAAAATTGAAATAATGCTTCAATAAATTTGTAATATAACAGCAATCCTGTAGTTCAGTATAACAAATAGAACAAAAATGGTGTTATAACATATACATAGATTACAGTTATTAGGGGCAATAACCCCTCACAATTTATCATTAAGACCAGGTGGAAATAAACCACCTAGTTTTACAATCCATTTCGTTTCTTTTTGGTTAAGCAATTTGTGCCATCCAGTTTTAAAATTTCTATTGCCAGAAATCTTACCAATAATGATAAAAGAAAACTGGGCCATTTTATGCATCAAAGAATGTTTGTACAAAGCATTGGTGGACCTGGCATTCCTTATATCACCCAAATGTTTTGCAGCTGTAAAGCATGGTATGAGGTGTAACCTCTTAATGCTAGGGTGCTCTTGGGAGCCTTGAACCAGGTTTCTGTTACTGCACAGATATCAACATTCTCCATGCTGAGGAGAGTTTGGAGTGCATGCATCTTGCAGTTTAGACTCCTAGCATTGAGTAGCATTACTTATAGTTTCTTATCCCTTGTGATACCTATGGAGGTAGGTTTGTGTTTTGAGCCTTACCTAAACAAGGCACTATGGGGGTGACAAGAGCCTTTGGCAATATCCAAAAGGCCACAGGTGATAGGTGAAATCCATCCCTAGTGAAGCATCATGTCTTGTCGAGCATGTCATCCCAGGCTGACAGGCATTGTATCCTCTTTCACTGACACCAGTACTTAAGCCAATTGTTGTAGTTGATCATCTTGTCTTCATATTGTGGCCTCATGTTTGGTGAGGGTAGGATGATACTCAAGGTCATCAAGTCTGCATATACTACATGGTGGTAAATGCTGTTTAGCACTACCTTACATTGCTTAACACATGGCAATCATGCCTCAGGTGGTGCTGCAGGGCTGCCTATGTCAGATGCACATACTGCACTCCCTATACATGTTTGGAAACAGGTAGTGTCAAGTTAGGCATCCCTTTTACTATATCTGTGAGTCAGAGAGAGGTATATTTTCTAAGGTTCCTACTGAGCCAGTGTATGTGCTATGCGTTGCCTCTTTGCCAAGGCCAAGGCATACTGGGTACGCCTCCTTCTGCCTACTGGGGCAGGCTCAGGTTGTTTCTCCTCCGAGTCATGCTCTGCCTGTGATGGCTTTGGCACTGGTTGGGGGCTGTTTGGCCCATGCCTATGCTGGTCCTGCCATAGCTGTTTTCGCAGAATCATATTATGTAGCATAGCACATACCATGACAATTTGGGTACATGTAGTTGGTGAGTATTGCAAGGCCCCACCAGATGTGTCCAGGCACTGGAACCATAACTTGAGCAACCCAAACACATGCTCGATTACATTTCGTGTTTGTGCGTGTGCCTCATTATGGCATTCCTGTTCAGGTGTGTGTGCATTTCTGATGGGTGTCATTAGCCATGACTCCAGTGCATAGCCAGCATCCCCCACTAAGTGACCATGTGGGATGTCCCCATTGGCAAATGTCTGGTACAGCTGTGTCAGATGCCAGATATGGGAATCATGCTAGCTTCCAGGGCAGCCAACACACACATTCATTATTATGCCCTGGGCATCACACACGACCTGGCAGTTGATGGAGGGGAAGCCATTGAGGTTAATGTAGACCCTACCCCATTCACCGGCTGGTGCTTTGATGCGTATATGCATGCAGTCTATTGCACCCACTACCTCAGGGTATTCTGCTATTTGCTGGAAGGATCAGGCAATCCCAAACAAATCTAAGGCTCTCTGTACCAAAGGCAAGCGTCCAGTCTGGTGGACCCCAGCCATAAACAAGCTCTACAACAAAAGGAGGAAGCTACTACAAGATAGAGCAAAATCCTTGAAAGGTAAGACACCTTTGATCATTATAAGTAAAAAACTAAGAGCTCTCATAAAATCATCCAAGGCAAATTTTGAGAGAAAAATCGCCAAGGACTCTAAAGAGAATCATAAGGCCTTCTTTAGCTATGTTAGAAACCTAGGAGGAAACTCCCAGATATGCTCAGAATTAGTTCAAAATGATGTGAAAATTACTGAACCTACACACATTGCAAACATACTGGCTGACAGGTTCAGTGCAAACTTCTCCCCCCAAAGGAGATATATCTATTCCAGAGGATTGTAGCCCCAAACATCTCCAATGCCCAGGTGAGAACTGCCCTCACTAAGGCAAACAACACAGCATCCATGGGACGGATGGTGTCCCGGCTGTGTGCTTCATGAACTCAACGAGGAATTAAACCCACAGTTAGGACAGCTGTTTAATCTTAGCCTCACCTCAGGATACGTGCCCAAGGAGAGGCGCCGCGCGCACTGTGGTCCCACTTCATAAGGGCGGTGCCTCCACAGACCCTGGAAATTACCGCCCCATTAGCTTGACAAGCCTTATCTGCAAAGCCATGGAGAGGATCATAATGGAACTCATAAATAAAGACATAGGAACTTGCAGACTTTGGATCCAACCCAGTTTGGCTTTGTCAAAGGCAGATCCTGCCTCTTAAACTTGGTTGACTTTTTTCGAGACAGTCACCAAGGCCATTGATGAGGGAAGGCAGTCCATACAGCCTACAGCCTCGACCTGGCAAAGGCCTTCGACACAATACCCCACTCAGGTATCATCGAAAAACTCATCAGCTTGAATGTAAACCCATACATCACAAGATGGGTTGCAAACTGGCTAAGTGACAGAACCCACAGGGTCAGAGTTGCTGGAGCCATGTCAGACTCAAAGCCTGTTACAAGTGGTGTCCCACAGGGCTCAGTCCTGGGTCCACTCTTGTTCGGCATCTACTTTTCTGAAGTACAAGCAAACACAGGAGGGTTATGGCTGAAAAGTTTGCAGATGACCGCAAACTGGGCGTCATAGTCGAAAACACATCTGACACAGATATCCTCCAGAAGGGCCTCACAGAAACGGATAACTGGTGCCAGAGCCATGGCCTGAAGTTAAACGCCAAAAAATGCATAGTCATACCCTTCGGGAAAAACAAGGTTACCCCTAGCTACCATATAGGTGGCAATCCACTGAGCACAGAAAAAGTCATCAGAGATCTGGGGACCCAGGTTGACAGTAGCCTTTTGTTTGACACTCATGTTGCTAAAGTAGTTAGGAAAACCTTCTATATCACCCACCTGATCATGAAGGAGTCACATCTAGATCAAGGGAGGTCATCGTCCCCTGTACTCATCACTCATTAGACCTATGATTGAGTACAATGCCCCGTCGAATATATCTGACCAGACACCTGCTGCAGCTTGAAAGGCCCCAAAAGTTCCTCACCAAAAGGATAAAGGGTCTCAAAAATATGTCTTATGCTGCCCGACTGAAAGAACTCCAGCTCTATTCAGTCTGATACCGCTTGCTCAGAGGTGACCTGTGCCTGACATATAAGGCCATGTCAAACCCAGATTTGATGAATATGCTTCACCTCAAAAAATCTAGATCCCTCAGAACCACAAGAGCGAGAGACTTAAACCTTGACACGGTTATAAATAGAACGTGCTGGAGGGACAGATTCATCACCCAGAGACTCCCTATGCTGTGGAACAAAATGCCGGTACATGTGAGGCAGAGCACCTCTGGCCTTGTTCAAAAGGAATCTTGACCAATGGATGGGAGATTGCAGATATACCCCAGGGATTACTTCAGTGTCACTGCTTGACAGAGGCACAGCAAAATGATAGGCATAGTTTTTATTCAAACTAAAGGGGTGGCGAAAGCCACATAACTATGGGCTAGGCTTATAAATGCCCTTGGGCAGATAGCCTAGTATGAACCTATGAACCTATGAGACACATATTGCTGGCCAATACCTCACGGGAATTGGGGAAATATACATGATCACCAACATGTGCTGACATGGCATCCAGGAACTGGTGCAGTACCCTGGATGCTGATGCCTGTGATATCCCCATCATATCACCAGTTGGTCTCTGAGAGGTACCTGTTGCTAGTATTCTTAGGCCAACACATACCTTGGTTTCCACTGGGATGGGTTCCCCTCTGTTGGTTCCATGTGTGAGGCGTGGCCTGCACAGCTCAACAATTTGCTGCAGGAGGTCTCTGTTCACTCTATAGCGCTCCACTATCTCCAGCTCATGTAACCCCTGGTAGGTGACCCTGGGCCTGTACACTCTTCTCCATCTCCTCACTGTGGGTTGTCCGGCAGCATTTGCCTTGTCACCACCCTCAGCATGTTGCATATGTCGCCTTATAACAGCAATGGCAGCCCCTAGCATTTTTTGTCTGAGTGTAGCTTTTTCAGTTTTCACTTCTAGTAGCTTACTCCAGTGTTGCAGTGTCTCTTGAGAGAAACAAACTGCACTGTTGTTTGCAGAGTTTTAAGTGCTGGGCTGGGCTAGTGTTCTCCCTGTGTAATTGCCTGATTCTGATTGTTTGCACCTGCTAGCTCTATTCCCTGGTAGCTTCCTACTGTTTGTTGTGCTTCCTTTTTCCTTTCTGTTTCCTCGGGGGAGCCACGCACATACAAGCGGAAACACACTCACAGCAGCTCACATGCGTGCACACATACTTAGACGGACTAAAACTTGCTTTTTCAGGTTAAAACGCATGCACACCAGCGCAAACACGCTTACAGGTCTTCCAGCAGCCTTATACATGCTTACTCCAGCTTAAACGCACGCCACACTCACGCTTCCACACGCGCACTCTGTCTTACTCGAGTTTACAGGCACGCACACACGCACATATCCGCTCAGTAAGAAACTTTGGTGTTATCCACAGTATACACCTTCCATTTCTTGGCTTTCCCTGGCCTACCTGCTGACACACCTCTTTCCATGATGTCTAACTGACAGCTAACACATGCCACTGTGCTCCAATGAGCTTCACTACTTTCATACATACCCCCCTTGTGATGTCACCTATCTCCTACTATGTTCCTCCCCATATCCTACTCCTACACTCCACTGACTGTGCTCATTTGCTATGTAAAAGTGCAATTCACTATCCTAACAATCATTTACATAGGATTGCCTACTAATGCTTGGTTACATGTCTTAGACTGGGCTTCTCGCCTTAGCAATCCCTACTCGGTGGCCATGTTGTCTTCAGCCTGCTATTCCCTTACATTGTCATTTAACAATTTTCATATATTCCATGTTTGTGGCTTTTATTGTCTTATTTTATGATTTTTATAGCGCACCTTGTTTGCGCGGCGCTGCGCTACGCTTAAACATCAGAAATCGACGAAAAAAAAATGTCTTTTTATTTTAATTTTGCATCTGGGAAACTTTCCAGTGGCCATATATTTGGCCATTGGCATGCTTCCTCAACCATATGCAACCTTTATTTGGAGCTGACAAGGCTCCATTGTGCTATTTGCAGAACGGTACTCAGTTGTCAACTGAGTACATTTCTGCAGCTAACATGTCTCCTACTCGGACAGGTTTGCACTTCCTGGATCGCAAATTTACCTCATTTGCATGCCGTTCGGCTGAAAGTGAGGTAATTTGCATATCCCAGCCCTGTCCATGTAGGAGACATTTTAGGAGCACTCTTACACACCCCTACAGGCTGTTCCTGGATCGCTCGTCGGACATGATGGCTGCATGGAGTCTTACTCTACTCGTAGACTCCATGCAAGCCATCGTGAATCCGGCCCTATAGCAGTACTATGGAAAAAACACTCTTATGAGACAAAACTGATTCTTAGCACTTTCTTTCCTGTATTGATGAATGCAACTTCATCAGAAAATAAAAAAATTAAGATTGGTACACATTTATATACTATTCCCGGGCTATAGTGATTATTATGAAAAAATGCATTCAATAACAGTGGTCTTATCTCTGACCTTAAAACAATTCATAAATATTTCCTGGCCATTGACAGACTACTGAAAAGACTGGAGAGAAGCCAAAGCATCCCTTTAGAAGACTTTGTTTTCATGTCAGTTTCACATCCCAGCCTTGGCAAACTATTTGGGATCCCTAAAATTCACAAAAATGAGAAGGATCCCCTTTCAGGCATATTATTTCCAACAAATGCACCAAAACAGAAAAAAAAATGCTGAATACCTTGATGCACAGCTTAACCCGCTAGTATAATAAACACAATTTTACCTGATAGACTCTTGGGACTTCCTACAACAACTATTCACTGTAACCATTGATTTCAGCAAGTGCATTTTTGTTACCCTTGATGTATTTTCCTTTTATACTAACTTCCCACACCAACAAGGGCTGGAGTTTCTAAACATTTTTCTGGATAAACATGCTGGCCTCCCCGAAGACAAGGCAAACATGCTCTGCAACCTCACCAGAATAGTACTCACTAACAATATTTTCTACTTCAAGAAGATAATTTATCAGCAGATGAAAGCAGTTGCCATGGAGTCCAAAATGGCCCTTTGCCAACCTAATTCTGAGTACGTGGGAGTTAGAATCCCTCACCGCTATTCCAGCCTTCCAGTCTGTTAAAATGTGCAGACTTTATATTGACAATGTCTTTTTTATCTGGGAAGTTTCTGAACAATCATTGGACTTATTCATAGCTGACCTGAACTCCAACATGCCCTTTCTGGACTTTGTTATCTCAGGTAAAGACAGCTCTGTCACCTTCCTAGACACCATCATCACTTTTGACCAAGCCAATGGAACACTGGAATCATCAGTACACAGGAAAAAGACCTACAGGAACAACTTTCTAGACTTTAACAGCCAGCATCCATTCTTTATGAAAAAGAATGTTGTCAGAGGTCAACTCATTAGGCTGTCTCATCTGATCAGCCATAACACAAAATTCAAGGCTGAAACTGAATAGCTTAAAAGAATCTTCTTAGCCAGAAACTACCCGCCCGATCTACTTGACTCCATCTGACCTAATGACATCAAAGAAAGATATTCCAAACATAAACCTATCTTAAAGTTCGGCTTTGCAAATAAACCACAGTCCAATATGGCTAACGGGTCTGACAGACATTGCAGTTTCCCCCTTCCCATTAGTAGGGACATGCAAGCCATTAGACATATCATCAACCGAAACTGAAACATTATCACCAGTCACAATGATCTACGCCAGTCTCTAGGTGAAATGCCCCTTTTTTCCTACAAAAAATCTTGCACCCTATGATTTGCCTTTGAAAACTGGGATCCCATGTTCACGGTTAGGATACAGCAGATCAGCTGTTGCCTAAAGGAATGCATAAATGCAGTCATTGCATCGTGTGCCAATACATTTACACAGGCACTCATTTTGTTTTCCAACACAATCATTACAAAATTGATTTCAAGTCCTTTTTTGACTGCCGCACTCTTTTTGTAGTTTACGCTGCAGTCTGCTCAGCCTGCCATGCCTTTTACATCAGCAAAACCAGCACAAAACTGTCTGACAGGATTAAAGAGCATGCAGCAGCCATCCGCTACAAAGACTGTACTAATGCTCTGGGCAGACATAGCAACCACTGTGGCTCTTTCCAAGACTTTAGGTTTCTAGTGTTAGAAAAAATACCGTTTTTTTTTCGGGGACTCCAACACTTTACTTGAAATGTGGGAACTCAAGTGGTAACTTCTGTTAGGCACTGACACAGTGCCCTGACTAAATGACAATATTAACGAAAAATGTGCCCTCAGATGGCACAACTGATATATAGACATTATTGCAACTCTTTCACTTTTACTCGCACCAGCATTTGTTTTTGTACTATATATGTTGTTATTTAGTAAGTCATTTTTTGTATCATACAGTATCTTTAATATTCATTAATGTTTCTACTCCATGTACGATGCCTGAATCATTAATTTGACTGGCCAAGAGTACCCCAGGGCTGTTTGTTCATTGGTCCACTCATCCTTTAACCCTCTCTAATGGGACAACTTTGGGTGGTGCAGCGGTAGCGTTGTTACCTCACAGCAAGAGGTTCTCCCGTTCGATTTTCGGCTGGAGTGCAGGGAGTGCCTTCTGTGTGGAGTCTGCATGTCCTCCCCGTGGTTTGGTGGGCATTCGAAAGACATGCGTAAATGGGTGTGCCTTCATTGAAGGTTGAATGTCGAGCTGGCACCTCG
>NC_056725.1:722602385-722604885 GCF_019279795.1 Protopterus annectens | reverse complement strand
CCCTCATTATCCTTTATCACCTTTACCTGCATATATATATACACACATATATATATATATATATATATATATATATATATATATATATATATATATAAATGTATATGTGTGTGTATAAATATATATATATATATATATATATATATATATATATATATATATATATATATATATATATATATGTATATATAGGTTCATAGGTTCCAAGAAAGTTATTTTCCTGTGCCACTGTCCAGCAGATACACAGAAGTGATCCCTGGGGTGTATTTCCTATTTCCCATCCACTCATCAAGATTTTTCTTCAAGAGTGTTAATGAAGAACTTTGCTTGACATAGATGGGTAGCCTGTTCCAGAATATGGGAAGTCTCTGGGACAAGAATCTATCCCTCCAGCATGTTCTGTTTATTGTGGTGACAAGGTTTAGGTCCTTAGAGTATGTAGCTCTGAGGGATTGAGATTTCTTTAGGTGTAGCATGACCAACAGCTCTGGGTTTGAATAGCTTTATATGTTAGGCAGAAATCACCTCGGAGTAGGTGATACGCTACAAAGTAAAGCTGGAGTTTTTAAAGGAGGTCAGAGTAGGGGATTTGTTTGAGGCCAGTAATCCATTTGTGGGGTACTTCTGTGGCCTTTCCAGCTGCTGCAGATGTCTTGTAAGGTACATTCCAAAAGGGGCGTTGTACTATTTAATGGGTCTAATGAGTGTCGAGTAGAGGGGAACAATGACCTCTTTTTTCCTGGATGATAACCCTTTTATGATGAGCTGTGCCATGTAGAAGTTCCTGACTACTGTGGCGAGGTGACTATCAAAGGAGAGACTACTGTCCACCTGGGTCCCAAGGTCTCTTATCACACATTCTGTGTTAAGTATTTTTCTGCCTATGTGGTAGTTCATGGGTACAGAGTTTTACCAAAGGGGATGACACTGCACTTTTTGGCATTGAGCTTGAGGCCATGGCTCTGACACCAGGCATTTGTCTCAGCGAGGCCCTTCTGTAGGATGTCACCATCATTTGGGGACTTGACTATGGGTCCTAGTTTGCAGTCATCTGCAAACATCATTAGCCAGAAGCCTTCTGTCTTAGCCTGTACTTCAGAGAAGTAGATACCAAACAGGAGAGGTCCCAGGACGGAACCCTGTGGTACTCCACTTGTCACTGCTTTGAGGTCAGATTTGGAGTCAGCAACATTTACAGTGTGGGTTTTGTCAATGAGCCAGTTGGCAACCCATCTTGTGATGTAGGGATTTATACCTAGTTTAGTGAGTTTAGCTATAATACCAGAATGGGGGATGGTGTTGAAAGCCTTGGCGAGGTCAAGATAGGCTGTGTGAACTACCTTAACCTCATCTACGGTTTTGGAGACTGCCTCAAAGAAGTCGGTCAGGTTCAGTAGACATGACCTGCCTTTCACAAACCTGAACTGGGTGGAATCCAGAGTTTGGAGGTTACCAAAATCTTTGTTTATGAGTTCCATGATGATACGTTCCATGGCCTTGCAGACCAGGCTCGTCAGCCTAATAGGTCGATAGTTCCCGGGATCAGTGGTGGCTCCCCCTTTGTGGAGTGGGATAATTGTTGCTGTGCACCATTCAGTAGGCACAAAGCCTGATGTGAGGCTATTATTGAACATGGTGCTTAAGTGGGGAGCCAGTTCGTTCTGAAATTCATGTAAAACGCAGCCTGGGATGTTGTCCGGTCCCATGGATGCTGTGTTTTTGGCTTTAGAGAGTGCAGCTTTTACCTGCATAGTTGTGATTGCAGGGACTCTGCATTCTTCCTGTATAGATATGGGCCCTTTAGGAGGTGAGAGGGGGGTAAAGTTAGCACTGAACCTATCTGCCAGGATGTTGGCAATATCAGTTGGTTCTGTAATTTTCTTGCCTTTGTGCTGTAACTCAGAGCAGATCTGGGTGTTGCCATCGAGATTTTTGACATAGCTAAAGAATGCTTTGTGTTGTCCTTGGAATTAGTGGCAATTTTGTTTTCATAGCTAGCTTTGGAGGATCTTATAAGGGATCTCAGCTTCTTACTGAGGCTGACCAGGGAGCTCCTCCACTCATGGGATTTTACTCTCTTTTGCAACAGTTTCTTCCTTCTGTTGTACTGTTTGTTTGTGGCAGGGGACCACCAGATTGGCTTCCTGTTTTTGGAGGATAGCATCTTGGTTCTGTTTGGGATAGCACCATCCATGCACTCGTGTAAGTGCTTATAGAGTGCATTTGTGTAGGATTCAGCAGTTGTAACTGTATTGTCCATCTGCATGGGTGTCATGAAGTTCACCACTTCTGCCTTAAGAAGCACGAAGTTGGCTTTGGAGAAATATCTTACTGTGGTTTCCTTAATGGGGGGTGGGCCGGGTTGTGGATATCAAGGGGGATTAGCTTATGGTCAGATCGGACCAACGCGGAGTTGACTTCAGGTGTGGAACACTGGTCACTCATGTTGGTAATGACTAGTTCTAGGATATTGTTGCCCTTGGAGGGGGTGTGGATAAGT